>NC_134852.1:54455024-54745024 GCF_049852395.1 Peromyscus maniculatus bairdii | reverse complement strand
ATTGAAAATCCTTGACAGATCACCCGGTTTGTAACACCCTCATAATCTGGCCTTATACAACCTTTAGAAGGAAGGAAGGAAGGAAGGAAGGAAGGAAGGAAGGAAGGAAGGAAGGAAGGAAGGAAGGAAGGAAGGAGGGAGGGAGGGAGGGAGGGAGGGAGGGAGGGAGGGAGGGAGGGAGGGAGGGAGGGGGGGAGGGGGGGAGGGAAGGAGAGAGGGAGGGAGGGGGGAGGGGGGGAGGGAGGGAGGGAGGGAGGGAGGGAGGAAGGAAGGAAGGAAGGAAGGAAGGAAGGAAGGAAGGAAGGAAGGAAGGAAGGAAGGAAGGAAGGAAGGAAGGAAGGAAGGAAACGCCTCTGTAAGATCAGGCTGTAGGCAAGCCTGTAGGCATTTTCTTAATTAGTGATTGATGGAAGCAGGCCCAGCCCATTGTGGGTGGGGCCATCCCTGGCTGGTGGTCCTGGGTTCTACAAGAAAGCAGACTGAGCAAGCCAGGAAGCAGCACTCCTCCATGGCCTCTGCATTAGTTCTTGTCTCCAGGTTCCTGCCCTGTTTGAGTTCCTGTCCTGACTTCCTTCAGTGATGAACAGTGACATGGGAGTGTGAGCCAAACAAACCCCTTCCTCCCTGAGCTGCTTGGGTTATGGCGGTTTGTCACAGCAGGAGAATCCTTGAATAAGATAGAGGCTTGCGATGTCTGGAGAGTCAGCCTCATAATGATGTCCCCCAGAAAGGCCGACCAGTGCCCAATTTGACCCAGGGACAGCATGGCTGGCTCCCAGGATTATGGGTCCTGACAGAAAACAGAAGAAACAAAGAAACCAAAGTAGCATGCAGGCCCATAGGGGGTTCACCCACAAAGTTCCAAAGAATCCACCACAGGCCTCACAAAAGATGCCTGTGGCCGTGGTGTGGAGACAGCCCAGAACTGCCCCCAGCAGCACGAGCGTGCTTTGATCTTTCGGAGGCCTTGACTCAGGTGCAGCTGGATTCTTAACTTTGCCACAGGAAACTCAGATTCTGACTTCACTGAAGAAAAGAATTTCAAAACGAACCATCGCAAAGGATATTTAGAGTTTATTACAAAAAGATTTTACTATACATTTCAATACAATTATTGAGAAAAGGCACTTGGGAGAAAGTAAAAAAAAAAAAAAAAAAATCAGAGCCCATGATTGAGGGCTTCCCAGAGAACAGCCGCCCTTCATCGGCTTTACAATACTAATACATAGAATTCACTATTTATCTTACTTGTTTAAGACGGTGTCTCATTGTGGATCAAGCTGGCCTCAAACTCACAGACATCTGCCTCCAAGTGCTAGATTAAAGCTGTGCAATGCCGTGTCTGGCTTACACAAAGAATTCGGATGGCTCTGGAAGCCACTGTCTCCACAGGGTAGCCCCTGAGGTGCCCCTGGCAGCGGACAAGTCTAGGTTGCAGAGACACGGGCAGTTAGAGCATCCCACGGTAAACACGGGCTTCACGTAGCAGGGTTATGCTTGTCAAGTCTTTCCTTGGTAAACACGGTAAACACAGCGATTCTTACTGGGAGGTTCCCAATAACATGCGGGAGAGGAGGGAGGCCTCCCCTGGTCCGCCAAGGCCTGGCGTGTTGCTCTTTTAACACTCTTAACGTAAATGACCTGTCGTCAGCCACTGTCACACAACTCAAACTGTGAGAGGCTCCAACCAGACTCCAGGGCAGGGCATTCCATCCTCTCCCTTCTCCCCGCTGTTTCCTAGCCTGCCTCAGATAGCACCATTACCAGTTCTAGTTTGGAGGCCGTTAACTTCCTGTTCTCCTAAGCTGTGCATCTTCGAAGGCTTACGTAACACTAGGAAGGGGGCAGCACCGATCACCGTCATTGCACAGAAATCTCTTCTCTATTAATTCACCATCTGTTAGTGAAGAACAGCGTAAGACTGGCCCGCAGGACAACGGTTCTACACTGTAAACGGTTTTAGAACTGTGTCCACAAACAGACCCTTTCTCTGCAGTGCAAGTGCATCTCATACAAACATAACAAAACACTTATCTCAAGGCAAACAGAGGTAGACACGGGCTTCACATAGCAGGGTTGTGCTTGTCAAGTCTTTCCTTGGTCTTGATACATTTCGTATAAAAGAGAGCAACCATGGGTCACTTGGCTTTGTAAACTTTTGAATAATACATCAAGTTCAGATACGCAGCTCTACAAATTCCTAGTCACAGACACTAAAGGTCACTTGAAAACATCAACATAGGCAGTATACGGGTGGCACTGTTGGGGTCTCTCGTGCATTCGTCACTTGCACATCAGGAGACTTTGGTGTTTCCTTCATATCTCTACTCCACACTCCTTGTTTTATTGTGTCTGTGCATGATGGGAAGGGCATGCCATGGAGAGTGCGTGGAGGTCAAAGGGCAACCAGACAAAGTTGGCTCTCTCCCGCCACCTTTACTTGTGTTCTGGGATGGAACTCAGGGGCCCAGGCTGAGCCATCTTACTGGTCCTGACATTCCTTCTATTTGCCTCGATTACAGACAGACAGACAGACAGACAGACAGACGATAGATAAACAGATAGATATAAATAATTGTTTGCTTCTCCGGTCATACTGCTCTAGCTAAGACTCCAAGAAGTGTATTGTATAAGGGCGGAGAAAGTGGACACCCTCTCTCCTGCCTGAGTGGAAACACAGTAATTTCCTTTCCTGACCTCCACATCCACGGATAAGCTCACACGCATGCAATAAATAAATAAATAAATAACGAGTGTTTAGAAAAACAACCTTCCTTCCTTTCTTGTTGTGTCTCCATCCAGTTTTGTTCTGGTGCTAACGCTGGGCTTGTAAGGGAGTTTGGCAGTGGTCTTTCCTCCCTTCAGAGCGGCTGCTGACAGCACTTCATTGACCATCTGGTAGCTTTTACCAGTGAATCCGTCAGCGCCTGAACACTGCTTTGTTTGGTGATGTTGTTGTTTATCATTATTATTATCATTATCACCAGTATTATTGCAACATCAATCTCACTGCTCCTAACAGTTTTGTTTAAATCATTTATCTCATCTGGGTTTAATTCTGGTAGATCATATCCACAAAGTAATTCATCCAATACTTTAAAATTTTCTAATTTAGTGGAATATCTACTTTTAAAGAATGTCCTGGTGCTCCCTGAGTTTCTGAATGGCTCCTTTGGCACCTCTGACTTTATTAGGTGAGGCTTTGCTTTCTGCCAGTTAGCTGGGGTTTGTTGATCAGATTTACAAATTTTGTAATTTTTCATTTCCGTTTGATCAATCCCTGCCCTGATCTTAACTCTTTCCCACTACAGATTTGGGGTTTGGCTTGAGCTTGTTTTTCAAGGCCCTGCGGTGCATCGTTAAGTTATTTATCTTAGTAGGCACTTAGAGCTGGAAACGCCCCCACGGACAGTTTTCACTGGGAGCTTTGGCTCACTGTGTTTTCATGATTAAGTGTCTCACGTAGAAAATAATCCTAAAAATGGATCTTTAAAAATTGCAGCTTAAGTTTTCTTAGCAAATGCCACGAAATCAAGGGACTGCCCACTTGTGGACGAGGTAAAGACAGAGGGACGGCTCTGCGAGGACCCAGGTCGAGCCACTCACTGCCTTTGCGCCCCTTCACTTAAGGGTTCCTGTAAGATGACAAGCAGCACCTAGATCAGATTAGAGATCCGTAAAACCTTACGCACAGGCTTCCCATTGGCTCAGCCCCAACTAGGAAAATAACTTCCAGAAAACAGCTGGTCTGTGTTGTATCAGCAGCCTTTCTTTTTTTCTTCTTCCTCTTCTTCAAGCCGACTTATTTCTGTATTATCTTTATGTGTTTGTGTGCGTTCCTGCATGAGTTTATGTTCACCATAGGTGTGCATGATCCAGTGGAGATGAGATGTTTTCAAGAGGTTGTGAGCCGCCATGTGGGTGCTGGGCCCTCTACAAGAGCATCATCTCTGCAGCCCAGAGGTCCTTATTTCCTTGTCTGACTCTCCCACTGCCCCTGATGTAGTACAAAGAGAAGCATTAGCCTCGCACACATTAGCCTTGGCTGACCCATGAGTTATGAAGGTCCACTTGACTTTCTAGAATCTTCTAACCAGCACATTAACACTTGGTCCTGAGCCTCTAAAGCAGCTGCACCGTTCTCTTTCTTTGGGTGATAGCTGAAAACCTAATTTAGAAACATCTAGGGGAATTGGAAATTCTTGGTCACCCCACTGAAAACCTATGGTCAGTTAGCCCACTAAGGTGTTAACAAACGTGAGCAATGAGGGAACTGCCCCCTCAGCTAAGGGTTTTTGTGTGACTGAACACTACAGTCCACTCCTAGTTCAAAGCCCTGCTCTCAACTGATAAGGTTGGATCAATTCACAGGGAAAGTCGTATCCCATGGACAGGCAGCGGCTCCACAGCCCTTCTCCACAGAGTCTCCACAGAGTCACGGAGAAGAGACCAGATGGGGAAACTCTTTCCTAAACTAACATCAGAAAACAACACACAGTATCCCCAGCACCCACCCCCAGACCTCCCTGACAGTGTCCAGTGACTGTGATCACAAACACCTGAAGCCAAGCTCTAGCCACAGGCCTGTGCTTTGTCTTACTGGTTCTTACCATCTCCAGAGGCAATAAACTATCACCAAACCCAGGAGAACACAGGGACCAACAATGGTAAAGTATATCTCCATAGGTCCTGGAGAGAGAGGAGAGAGAGGAGGTTATGATGGTTCATACTGTCAATTTGACCAGACTGAGAATCACCTCTCAGACAGTCCTCTGTGCAGTCTGTGAAAGGTTATCTACACTAGGTTAACCGAGGTAGGAGGACACACTTTAACTGTGGCTGACGCTGTCCCGGGGGTCGGGACTCAGCAAGCCGAGCGCTCAGTGTCCTCCGTGTCCTGACTGCACACACACTGAGGCCATCTGCTGCCGCCATCTTCTTGCCTTGGTGGACTGCACCCTGGATCGGTAAGCCAAGAATAAGCCTTTCTTCAGCGATTGCCTTTGTCGGAGTATTTTACGACTACAACCAGAAGAGCAGCCGACCCCGGTGAGGGCCCAAGACTACAGAGGACTGGTGTTACAGTCTACGTGGCTGATGTCAAGTCCCACCAGAGATCCCCCACCAGGCCTCTGTCGTGGATTAGCAACACCACTGCTATCACACACGTCCTCAGACGTCGGGGTGTGTAGCACAGCAAAGCACAGGTTGACGTCAGGCATGGTGGTGCACACCTGGGAGCCCAGCCTTAGGTGTTCAGGAGCTCAAGCCAGCTGGGCTGCAGATTGAAACCCTGCCTCAAAAAAGGAAGGAAGGAAGGGAGGGAGGGAGGGAGGGAGGAAGGAAGGAAGGAAGGAAGGAACGAAGGGAGTGGAGATGTAGCTCCACTGTGGAGTGCATGTCCAGCATGCACCAAGCCCTGGGTTCAAGGCCCAGCACCGCATAAATCGGGCGTAGTGACATATGACTATAACTCTAGCCTTCCGGAAGTAGAAGTTGGAAGATCAAACATGCAAGGTCATCCTAGACGCCATAGCAAATTCAAGGCCAGCCTGAGCAACGTTAGAGCCTGTACCAAAAGAAAGGAGGGTCTACGTGATGACTCACTGAGTTGAGGTGGTTCACTGCCGCCCACTGAAGAAGGGAACTGACTTCATCAAGCTGTTCTCTGATGGCCGCACAGGCACCATTGTGCACACCTTATACACATACACAAACGTGTAAAAGAAAGGAAGGGAGGGAGGAGAGAGAGAAAGAGAAGGGGGAAGGAAAGAGGGAAAAGAGTATACGAGAGATAAAATAAGGTCTAAGTAATATCAAAGACCATACGTCACACACAGATTTATGGGTTCTAGACTACACCATATAACACATCCACCCAAACCAAAGTGCATATTCAATACACCAGCATATTTAAGTTGCATCCACACATGCTTCTAGTCCTTACTCTAAGAACAGCTCAGCTGGCACAGCCACCTCTCTCTCTCTCTCTCTCTCTCTCTCTCTCTCTCTCTCTCTCTCTCTCTCTCTCTCTGTGTGTGTGTGTGTGTGTGTGTGTCTGTCTGTCTGTCTCTATACACACAGACATACACACACACACACACACACACACACACACACACACACACACACACACACACACTGCCCACTACCTGTCATGGGAACATCCAGACTCTGAAGGTGTTCTGAGCTGACAAACAGTCCTGATGGCCCTATCTGCCCCCACCCCAAACCCCAACCCCTGCATCTACCTCTAGGCCATCAGCACAGGACCTAAATCTGGACTGCTGGCTCTGGGGTCTGAGATGAACTAGATCTAGTTTGTTCTCCTTCGGCCCCAAATTTCCTCTCCTTCCCCAGCAAAGATCCTAGACGTCTCAAAATCCCAAACTTCTGGTCACATGTCCTCGAGTGGGGGGGCAGGGGGATAGTCACATGTCCTGGAGTGGGGGAGCAGGGGGATGCTTACTTTTCTCAGGCAGTGTAACACTGAGCCTCTTGGAGTCAAGTAAGGATCTGTGGGACACCACACAGGTGAAGGTATTCCCGTGGTCTTCCAGGGCTGGTTTCAGGGCCAAGGAGCTGGTAACACTGAAGGTACCATCATCATTCCTCACAGCGGGACCAGTGATTATGCCCTCAGTGATCGCTCGGAAGTGGGGATCATTCAGGGTGCTCTCCTCCCACTTTATGTCAATGGCTGCTGGGTAGAACCCATCCACCTTGCATATAACGAACTCTTCTTCACCATTTCTCTCTGTAGCTGGTTTCACAAACAATTTCATGGCCGGAGAAGCTGCCAGAGAAAAGAACCACAATTTGACCAGGGCCAACCACTGGTTTTCTCTCCTCACACCACACTGAATGGCTTCTACCTCAGCAATGAGTTTGGGGACCCCCAGTTTACCACACCAGGCTGGGAGCTCCCTGGAGGTAGACAGAGAAGATCTTATTGGTATGTTTGACCCCTGGGCAAGCGCTGGGGGTGGGTGACTGAACACATTCAGACTCTGCTTAATCAACTCTTCTGGGCACGCCGTGATCCCCATTTGCACAGCAATTTTGTCAAGCCGAGTTCATGAGGCGAGTGTCAGACACTCCTCAGATTCTGAGGAAGCACTGGCGTGCAGCCACAGTGGACACTGATTCTTAGCATGTTTGCCTTGGAAATGACCCGTGCAGGTTAAAGAGATCCTGCAGGAAGATGCAGTCACCCTGGACCTAGTCAGAGGCACAAAAGCACCTCCCAGGAAGTGTCCCTAAGGAAAGCTGCTGTGATCCTGATAATGAGGCGTGGTGGGGAGGCACGATCCGCAGCGCCAGCACGCGGGAGAGGGGGGCGCGAGGGTCAGAGTGCAAGGCCATCTGCAGCTACATAGCAAATCCTGGCCAGCCTAGGCTACCTGAAACCGCTTTCCAAAAAGCCAAATAAGGAAATAATGTCAGGTCATAAACTATTAAGGAAAAATAGTGTTAGGATTAGTGAAAATTCAACACTTCTGTGTAGAAGTTGTCAACGTAAAATGATAAGCAAGACTTCAAGGACATATTTTGTGAAATATATATATGCAATAAAGGTCTTCTATCCAAAATACACAAAGGGGACTCAGCCACACAGCAAGTCCAGAGCCACCTTCCAGGGATACATGAAACTATCTCCAAACAAACAAACAAACATGCTGTGCCGGCGAGGCTAACTAATACCCAAATGCACAACACCCTGGCAGCAGGAAATGGCTAAGGATGCTGACCTCAGTAGCTGCAGGTGAATGCATCGGGACTGAAGGCAGAAGCGGCCACAGACACGCAGTCTGGAAAGGCTGGTTGGAGCCGCAGAACAATTCTGCTTCTGTTCAAGCCGCCTTTCAGCAACGTAGTGAGAGCCCATCCCGTTTGACTCATGGGAAAATTTCCCTCCAAAGATATTCAATGTTTGGTCCAGTCTCTCAGGTTGGGAGCAGCAAAGCTGCATCTGGGTTGAGATCTGTGGAGGCCAGCCTGGCACTGAGCTCTTCTCCCAGGCACCTCCCAGAGGCACCTCTTCGGTGAACATGGACGGTCCACGTAACAGGTGAAGTACATCATTACCGAGGCCGCCACTAGAGAGCGGCTGCTCACAGACTCTTCCCTACAGCTCTTAGGTAGATTCTCTTTACCTCTGAGCGCAGAAAAGGGCACTGAAGTTCAGAGGGACTGGTAAGTTGCTAAAGGTTGTCAAACTGTTTTGGTTTTGTTTAGTTGGAGCAGGAATGGGGGTTGGAGCCGGAGCCTGGCAAAGACTTGACAATCAAGCTATATACATCTCCACACAAAATGTGAAGCCGCAGATGGCCTTAAATTCAAGATCCTCCTGCCTCATCCTCTTTTGCCTACTGGCATGCGTTGCAGTGGACAGAACTGAAAACCATGCCCCTCCGACTCCTTCGCCCACGTCCTAACCCCCGGCTCTGCTTGGCCATCCACACATCCACCACTAGCCTCAGCACCATGGGAACTACCGGGCACTTCCGTCAAGGACTCACCCACAACATCTAGCCTGGTCGTCCCCTCTGCCTGTTGAGGGGTGACCACCAGCTTGCATCGGTACTCTCCTGCGTCACTCAGCTCGATCCTGGGCAGATAGAGTGAGGCATCGCCCCATTCCAGCCCCAACAATGACACATTGGCTCCAGGTCGGGTCGCCTCCCGGTAACTTCCATAAAACTGGTATATGGAGGCCGCAGATTCATTCCGCTCTTTCTTCCAAGACCAGATGATTCCCACAATCGTGATGTTCAGGTGGGGTGACCCCGGGATTTTGCAGGGTACAGTGACATTGTCGTGTAAGAAAACCGTCTGTGTCTCTGTGGTCTTCACTTCCAGCCCACCTAGGGCAATACAAGAGCTCAGTTACAGGAGGCTCCTGGTACCCAGTCCCTGGGAGGTGATGGACAGCACTTCCTATAGCCTTGAGTAGCTCACAACAGCTCTCACCCAAGGGCCCTTGTTAATCCAGTTAGACCCCCCCCCAGCCCTGTCCTTTCTTGATGAGCTTGTTTTGGCTGTTAGAGATCTCTGTACATTTTACAATTAGATAATTAATTTTTAACTAAAAAATTACATTTATTGAGTGGGGGGGGAGGGGCATCTCTAGAGAGGTCAGAAAACATTTGCGGAAGTGAGTTCTCTCCTTAAACCATGTGGGCTCCAGGCAGCCAACTCATCAGGCTCCATTTGCCAAATCATCTCATCGGTCCCAACTGATCAGTTTCCACAGAGAGGTCTGATAAGAGTCACACCTCAGCTGTGGATCCATTTGGGTGTATAACACAGATGCTATATTTTCAGCGAGCGTGTTGGGTGATGTGCTAAGCACTGAATTCTTCATCCTTCCCAAATGTGTATGTTGATGGTGAAACCCCACCCCCCCACACACACCGGGACAGCATTGAGCAGTGAGGACTTTGGGAGATGGTCATGGCGAGAGGTTTCAGCCTCCTGAATGGGATTAGAGCCACTGCTGAGTGTGAAGGCTGCAAGATCTCCGCTATGATGGACAGAACAGGAAGTTATCCTAGAGCTGAACCAGCCAGTGCCTTACCTCAGCTTCTCAAGCTACAGAACTAAGACCCTGAGTACGTGCCCATGACACGAAAACTGTCCCTCCCCACCTCTGACAAAACTTTGGTAAAGACGCCTGGATGAAACAAAGGTGGCTTTTCTCCAACCCTGCCCCAGTTCCCACATCATGGGTGATAGCAAGGCACCAAGAGGGACGCAGTCAGGGCAAACTGCGCACTGGGGGTCTTCGAAGCACAGCTGAGCAGTCAGTCAGTATATCTGCACTATGACAAGGGCAGGCTAAGGGACAGCGGGCCACCACCACAGTGAGTGGGACCCCCAGCGGAGCCCACCAGGGACAGCAGGAGCTAGAGCCGCCTCCCCGTCCCTTCCCATTCCATCCACATCCTACCTGCCATGGACATGTACCACAGAAGCAATAGCATCCTCAGCAAGCCAGTCACCCATGAGGAGCCCACAGTGCCGGGCGGAACTGGCTTGCTCTGCCCTCCACATCTGTTGGGCGGTTCTAGGTTGCAGCCACGCAGGGAAGAGGTATGACTGCAGAAGGCAGTACGGCATGGGCCCTTGTAGTTCGTGTGTGCACTCCCTGGACCCCTCTGGCAACTCTGCGAAGTCATCTTGTCATGAGCAGCAGGACACGCACTGCCACCAGCTGAGTAGGGAAGCAGGGGAGGCCCCCTCAGAGCATGGTGGGCCACACACAAGAGCACCTGGGAGTCTGTCACAGAAAACAAGTTCAGAACCAGCCCGTGAGTTTCTTAAGCAGAAAGACAAGAAGCACTTGAAGAGACAAGTGTCCAACCTCAGACAGGTGCCTCAGCTATATGTGTGGCGGGGAGGCTTTGAAGGTGTTTTGTCAGTAGTTACCTTTAGGCTTTAAGAATAAGATGGGATGCCACACTCCCATGCCTTCTCTACAAAGTGCAGTCTTGGAAGATAACTAAGCTCAGTTGGCAGTGTCTGCTTAGGCGACAAGTCCCCAACCCCCAACACAAGGTGAGGTGACGCATGCCTCTCATGTTAGCCCCGGGGGCCATGAAGGCAGGAGGAACAGGGACTCCAGCTCCAAGGGATACATAAGACCCTACCTTTAAAAAAAAGTTTTTAAGGAAACAAGCTCAGAGCATCAGGAGTTTGAGTCTGTGACATCCACACATCTGGCACAGACAGCCAGTCCCAGAAAGACAATTCATTCTAAGACATTCCTCAACAAAATAATATCCTCCCCATCATCCAGATATGCGCCTCAGCCAGATGCCCAACCCGATAAGAAGCGGTAACTTCATTTTCAGCGATTACAGGTTCCCTTCTCTCTGAACTCAACTCTTAGAAGATCATTTCCTTCTCTGTCCGTCCTTCCTCTCTTTCCCTTAGATCTTCCCCCTCTCTTCCCTGTCCCCGCCCCCCCTCTTTCTGTCCCCCTCCCGCCCCCCCTTCCCGCTCCCCTCTCCCGATCGAGCGCGGATGTCCTCTGAGGCTGATGACAGGTGTACACAAGCTTCTGGATCCCAACTCGGAAGACAGACCTGCCTTCCCATGGATTTGCCGCCCGCCCCCCTCCCCGCCAGTTACAGATTCCCATCAAGGCTCTGGGCAGGTTTCCTGCCTCCGTGGAGTCCCGAAGTTACAGAAAGAGACTTTTTTCAAAACAGACTTTTCCATTTCACTCACCAACACTTACCAAATCTGTATCTTCGGTCCACAGATCTAGAAATTACAAGATGCAAGCCCACCCCAGAGGACCGTCATGCGGTGTTTGTCTCCCCTGTGAAGCTGGCGCTCCTGGGCACCAGAAGCCTGTGCTGCGGCGCGGTGCTGCGGCCGCTGCAGAAGCGTCACCCCACCCCCTTCCGGGTCTTCGCCTCCAATCAGAGCTTGTGCAGGAGAACCTGATTTGCATACTCCCCTGCAGCTGGTGTAGGACGAGGCGGGGGCGGGAGGGCGTGCGGACGGAGCAGAAAGGAGGGGACGAGGCATGCGCCGGGGGGAGGGCGCTTACATTTCTAGAGACCAGAGATCTAGTAGTTTGGCAGGGACAGCAGCAGCACGGTCCCTTAGTTTTCCTTGCTTTCTTGGCAGGCTAAGGAAGGCTCTTTCCCGCCTCTCCCAGCTTGGGGCGGCCCAGGCCTGCTGGACTCCTGGCTGCATCCTCCAGTCTCTGCCCGCTTAGCTTGTCCTCTGCGTCAGTCTCCTTTCTCTCTGTTTTTCTTCACATCTATCATTGGAAGTGGGACCAAACTCCGGCTCTGGGTCTCTGAAATCCTTTCTAGAATCACATTTGCAAAGACTGTGTAAGACATGAGGGCACTCTCCCAATTTGCACATTAGTGGGGTCACCATCCAGACCATACGGTGTTTGTCTCCCCTGAGAAGCTGGCCCACCTCGGCACCAGTCTTCCCAGAACATACTGTGTTCCAGCTGTCCTCCAGTGGCCTGGGGCTGTGGATGCCACCAGGGCATTTGGGAGTTTAGGGTACTAATGCCTTGGTGATGCTCTTCCTGGCACAGGGAAAAGGTAAACTCTTACCCCTCCCTTCTCTGAATTATGGCCATGTTCCTACCCTGTGGGCTTGCTGCCTCCCCACCGTGTTATACTGTGTAGCCCGCCCCCTGCTAAGCAGACAGTATCTAAGAACAACGAAAGGGCCCATCTTCCAGCTTGGCTTTGCTTCAGGCTAAAACTGACCAGAACTGACAAATAAGGTGAATTGTTCCTCAGGCAATAGACAGCAATGGATATCAGTCCTGGGACATGGAAGCCAGGGATCCCTGTTCTCTACTCTCTGTGGTTAATTTAGAGCCGCAGACAAGCATGCCAGGAAACCAGGCTTCTGCACTCCCAGAAAGGCCCTGTGCAGGCCTGGATGACCTTCCTTGGGAATTCTGGAGGCAGACTCTCACCTGCACAGGTCCACTCAGGCCCTTCTGCTCTATACTTTGTTTGCGGTTTGCAAAATGTATTTTTCAACATTGTCCAGTTTGTCTTTTTCCTCACAAGGAGCCATGCATAAAGCTTTGTAGCTAGAGTTTTCCTGCCTGGCCCACAGTCAGGACAAATCTCTCTCACCCGCCAGTCCCACAGCCACTCAGACCCAACCAAGTAAACACAGAGGCTTATATTGCTTACAAACTGTATGGCTGTGGCAGGCTTCTTGCTAACTGTTCTTATATCATAAATTAACCCATTTCTATAAATCTATACCTTGCCACGTGGCTCGTGGCTTACCAGCATCTTCACATGCAGCTTGTCATGGTGGTGGCTGGCAGTGTCTCTTTCAGCCTTCCTGTTCTTTCTTTTCTCCTCTCCACGCCTATACTTCCTGCCTAGCCACTGGCCAATCAGTGTTTTATTTATTGACCAATCAGAGCAACACATTTGCCATACAGAACATCCCACAGCAAAGCTTAATGGTAGAACACTTACATTGCAGGGTAAGGCCCTGGGTTCCATTCCCAACAGTGCTAAAAAAATAAAGAAAAAGATGGTCTGAGATGGTTCAGGGTGTAAAGCCTGAGGACCAGAGTTCAGATGCCCAGCACCCACATAAAAGCCAGACATGAGTAGAGGCCCACCTGTCATCCCAGCAAGCTAGCAGTGGAGACGGGATCTCAGGAGCAAACTGGCTTGCTAGACTAGTTGAACTGATGAGCTCTGGGATCAGCAAGTGACCCTGCCTCTTCACATAATGTAGAGAATCACTGAAGAACATAGCAACCTCTGCTTCCACAATGCACCCACATATGTACATGTACCCACCCACATGCATGCAATGTTTATAAACATGTGTAAAAATCAGAAAGGAAATTATAACAAATATACATTTTCCTGATTTTAATATAATTTCAAATGAACATATACAAACATTAATTCAAACAATATTTTCCAACAAGTACTATGCTGGGAGAATTGTAACATCCATACAAAGAATTCAAATTAACAAAATATTAACAAATATTATATAAAGTCTCTATATCTTGAAATCCAACTACTGATTTATAATTTTAAAAATAATCCAAAGATTGTGGGGTAGTGGTCA
Source organism: Peromyscus maniculatus bairdii (assembly GCF_049852395.1). Lineage (NCBI taxonomy): Eukaryota > Metazoa > Chordata > Mammalia > Rodentia > Cricetidae > Peromyscus > Peromyscus maniculatus. Next base: position 54,731,422 of record NC_134852.1, on the reverse strand, counting down.
TGCACGCCTTTAATCCCGGCACTAGGGATGCAGAGGCAGGTGGATCTCTGTGAACTCAAGGCCAACCTGGTCTACAGAGTGAGTTCCAAGACTATATGTAGAGAAACTCTTTCTAGAAAAAATGAAAAATAAAAAAATAAAGTCCAAAGATCAAAATAAACCAAGAGAATTAAATTTCATTCCTAGGCTAATAGAATTTTTGTTTTCAAATTTAAAATCAAGAAAAAATTTTGCTGAGCAGTGGTGGTACATGCTTTTAATCCCAGCACTTGGGAGACAGAGTCAGGAGGATCTCTATAAATCCGAGGCCAGCCTGGTCTACAGAGTGAGATCCAGGACAGGCACCAAAACTACACAGAGAAACCCTGTCTCGAAAAAAAAAAAAGAAAGAAAGAAAGAGAGATAAAGAAAGAAAGAAAGAAAAAGAGAGAAAGAAAGAGAAAGAGAGAGAGAGAGAAAGAGAGAGAGAGAAAGAGAGAAAAAGAGAGAGAGGAAGAGAGAGAAAAAGAGAGAGAAAGAGAGAAAGAGAGAGAGAAAGAGAAAGAGAGAGAAAGGGAGAGAAAGAGAAAGAGAGAAAGAAAGAAAGAAAAAGAAAGAAAGAAAGAAAGAAAGAAAGAAAGAAAGAAAGAAAGAAAGAAAGAAAGAAAGAAAGAAATTCTAGTTACATGTATACAAAGGTTTGTCTTAGGGTTTCTATTGTGTGAAAAGACACCATTACCACAGCAACTCTTTTTTTTTTTTTAAGATTTATTTATTTAATTATGTATACAGTGTTCTGCTTACATGTATACCTGTAGGCCAGAAAAGGGTACCAGGTCTCAATACAGATGTTTTTGAGCCACCATGTGATTGCTGGGAATTGAACTCAGGACCTCTGGTAGAACAGCCAGTGCTCTTAACCCCTGAACCATCTCTCCAGCCCTGCTGCAACTCTTATAAAGGAAAAAATTTAATTGGGTGGCTTACAGTTCCAGAGGCTTAGTCCATTTTCATCTTGGTGGGACAAGGTGGCAGGCAGGCAGACATGGTGCTAGAGAAGGAGCCAAGAGCAGAGCAGGAGCTACATCTGGATCCTACAGGCAACAGGAAGTGAACTGAGACACTGGGTGTGGCTTGAGCATATATGAGACCTCAAAGCCTGCCTCCACAGTGACCCACTTCCTTCAACAAGGCCACACCTACTCCAACAAAACCACACCTCCCAATAGTGTCATTCCCTGAGCTTACAGGGGTCAATTACATTCAAACTACCAAAGGTTATATATTTAATTCAACATTTAGATTGAACTTTTCTTGAAATTACCACAAAAAAAATGGTAGTAATAAATAGTGGTTTTTAAAACATTGACTTTCAAAGAAGATGTGTAATGGGACTCGTGATGCACACTTGTAATCTTAGCATTAGGAGGTGAAGGCAGGAGGATCAGGAATTAAAGGTAATCCTTGACTACAAAGGAAGTTTGGGGCCAGCCTGGGCTACATGGGGCCCTGACTCAAAAAAAAAACAAAAAAGTATAAACTGTACTAAATGTGTTCTACATACAACAAATATTAGTGAAACATCACTATGCAGTTCTAGCCATTAGCTTTCTTCATTAAAAGGAAAAGCAATAATGAAAAAATTTTTAACTCCAAAAGACATTTTTTTCTGAAGACATTGAGTGGTTTTCTATTCAAAACTATTTTAGAGCCAGACACAGTAGTACACACTTTTAATCCCAGTACTCATAGGCAGGTAGATCTCTGTGAATTCAAGGCCAGCCTGGTCTGCATAGTGAGTTCCAGGACATCCTGTCTAAAAAATAAATCAAAGCTATTTGGGGCATAAGCTTACACACAACACACATACCCCACTCGAAACATAAGATACGATCTTTTACTCAGCAATATATAAAATTTACTGTCCAGATATTATGTTTAGAGTTGGAAAGCTTCTCAGTTCTGTTGTACCCATGTCACAAGACCCCCATGCAAGACCGCTACAAAACCAATATCCGAAGCAAATACACAGAGGTTTTTTTTTTTAAATACGCAAGCCCGGGGCTTGGTCCATATTCCAAACACTCCACATAGCAGGTGGAGGAGCACTCACTTCAAGGGGTTTATATAGGAAAGGTTTACGTGCAGAGAGTTACATATCTTGGGACTGGACAAGGGGGCTGGGGTGAGGCAGTTCTTTGAAGTTACTGCTGAACTGTAAGCATGAGGTTACTGATGGCTCACAGGATGCAGGGTATCTACAGAGACATACATTTATTTTTTTTTACTCCCTATGTCCTGCTTTTGCTGAACCCAGAATATATACATTCAGATTTATTGTTTCAGCCTTATCTTCCCATGAGTTCAACTTCTGGTCAGTTCTAAAATTGCTGGTCAGCAAATACCTTTGGGAGAGGGGAGCATCTCTCAAGATGGCTACTGATTTTTCCCTTTCATTCCCTCCTCTCCTAGTAACTGGAGAACACCCAATCATGGGTAGTCAATTCCTAGGTTGCAAATTTCTGTCTTGAGTCAGATGGCCCATTTTTATATCTTGGTTGAGGATCTCATATTGAGTTTGAGTCCTTTGCACCATTATTGGATGGTCCCCAACCTTTCTTTGATGATTTTCATCAGCTTGTTGAGGCCTTCTCATACTTTGGTCATAGAATCCTTAACCAGCCTGGAGTGTTCTATATAGAAACATCATTTCTCTCCCAGGGCTACACATAGTCCCCCTTGTCGTAAGAAATGGAGATTTATCCCTAGCCTATTCTGTAACATGACCTCAGAAAGCAAGATGAGGGATTCTAGCATCATCAGTTTAGTGGCATCCAAACAGGAATTATTATTCAGTTAAGGATCAATGACATAAGAGCCAGCAGTAATTAGCAGAAGCAAAAGGGCCAAAAGCCCTGTGATGGCTGACAGTTCCTTATCCTGAAGGAACTTGGAAATGAGAATGGGGACCAGTTATTACTTTATCTCATGTTCCCTATGATAGAAAATTTTCTTTGATCTAACATTCCAGACGGGAATAAGGACGACATTTTTGCTTCTGTAATTACTTCCTGCTGATGTTGGGATGTTATTTTCAGGGCCCTAGAAAGCCAGAATGTTAGTCAAAAGCAAGGAGAGGATTTAGAAGCATCTGGTTCGTTGACCCGGTGGAGAAGGTCCATATCAGCTTTCAGCAAGTCCATATGTCACAGGCTGAAGTCAGTAGCCAAAGCCTGAATGTGTCTGCCAGCCAAATGGAAGTCCACTGAAGCAGATATAGACTAGAGACAAAAGTTAACTTATTTGGAATTTTTATGCTCACAGCCTTAGTAAATATATTAATGTTATCAATCAGTAGTGAAATACATATTATAGAAAAAGCAGGTAACAGGTATCTGTCTATAAATCTATATTCAGAAGAAATCCAAAATCTTGAGCTCATAATCCAAACAATAAGTAGTCATTGCTCTATTAGCTTGTCAAAACTCTATTAATGTTAAATTCTGAACTTATTAAGTTTTTTTTTTTTTTTTTTTTTTGGTTTTTCGAGACAGGGTTTCTCTGTGTAGCTTTGCGCCTTTTCCTGGAACTCACTTGGTAGTCCAGGCTGGCCTCGAACTCACAGAGATCCACCTGGCTCTGCCTCCTGAGTGCTGGGATTAAAGGCGTGCGCCACCACCACCCGGCAAACTTATTAAGTTTTAATGCAATGACAGTGTGGTCTTTAATTAATTAATGCATTGATCAATGCGTTAATAAGGTGACTGCAACCTCATGGAAGACTCTGGTTGCCTGATGTTTCTAAGCTGACAAAGCTACAGCTAACCCAGTCATCAGTGCCATCAGAGACCTGAGAAGGATAAATTTTACCTGAGTGCAGACTTCCAAATCTATTAAAAAACAACAGAGACTATCCATTGCCCGGACCGCATTCATCCCAGGCTCCTGTAGTCTTCATATGTTGGCAGAATAGGTGTCAGGACAGCATCAATCTTGGCTGCTGGGCCCATAATGTGAAATTCTCCCTGAGGAGGAGCAACTTTGGGAAAAAATGACCTTATCTTGTCAGTGTCTCATTTGTCCATTCTGGGCCGGATCCCTGGCAGCAGGTGTTGGGTTGGGGCATCTTGCCCAGTGGTCAGTGTTGTCCACAGTTTAGGTGGCTTCATCTTGTCGTTGTTCTAGATCTTCCTTGGGAGTTAATGCTGGGAGCTGGGAGTCTCTGTTTGTTATAGTAAGCTAGTAAGCTTTTTATTAAATAATTTAAATGCCACATCATCAGATCTTTGACGGGTTTGAGAACCATTATCTATTAAATACATCTGAGCCAAAAATATCTAGGCTAATCTTGAAAACATCTCTAAGTTTGGTAACAAGAATCAGGCCAATTTGTTGTCCTGTAGATATATTAGTCAAATGGACCTCTCAGGTTCTGTTTTATTTATTTCTTATAGCTTATAATTAAATAAGAATTAACAGTTTATGCTTTAAACTAGTATCTGAATAGCCAGATGACTAGTATTAACTTGTGTTCCTTAACAAAGGAAACATGTAAACTCAGACATTTAAAACCGAACACACACGTGGACATATTTTTATCCATATTTACAGAGTAGATAGACATTTTTTTGTTTTGTTTTGTTTTTGAAGCAGGGTTTCTCTGTGTAGCTTTGTGCCTTTCCTGGAACTCACTTGGTAGCCCAGGCTGGCCTCGAACTCAGAGATCCGCCTGCCTCTGCCTCTGCCTCTGCCTCCCAAATGCTGGGATCAAAGGTGTGCACCACCAACGCCCGGCCTAGATAGACATTTTTAAAACTGAAAACCTTTGGAGTTTCAGTGTAACAGCAGAATAGCAAGAGAAAGAAATCCAAAACATGTTTTATTTTTTATATATCTCAAATCATTTTTATCATTACTTAAGTCTTTTTAATCCTTAGACCTTTATAACATTTTACATATTTTAATAACTTGTATTTTATATATTTTTTCTTTCTAAAACATTTTTTATATTCCCATACCTAAAACCTTTATATCTTAGACCCCATATAAAGGTTACTTATATTTAAACCTCATAATTTAAACTTTAAAATTTAAATATTTAAAGTTTTAAAGTTAAACTTTAAAATTTTTTTTTATTTTAAACTATTTTCTCAGATCCAAAAATCATTTATCTAAACTTTCATCTTCATATCTCAGGCATTTATATTTGTATAAAAACGTTATATCCTAAAATATCTTTTTTCTATTTAATTCATTGAGCTATCCTCTACTTGGAATTTGATAACAGTTTTTTTTTCTTATCTTAACCAATAATAATTTGTAATCAATTCTCTTAAATGATGGCAAGTGTTTGTAACCCATTGAACTCAAATGACCAAAATCTATGTATTTTTTCCCTGTGAAAACAAAAGCATAATTTTTAAAACCTAATGTATCTTTAACATTTTTAAGCATTACCAGGCTAGAGAAGGATTAAAATGGGAAGCTAATGAGGAACTTGGCTTAGAAAGGAAGGGAGGGGGCTTAAATTCAGAGTGTGTAAGCAGTAAAGTCCCCACGGCCCCTAGCTCCCCCATCTCTGCCCGTCTGTAGAGAGTGTGCTTTTCCACCCTATCCTGCCTATCCTGCAGGCTAACACCGCCTGGGTGTGTCCTGCTCCAAGCTCCCAAGCTTGAGTGGGCGGGAGGCCTCCACCCATTCAGATTCTCCTGCCCAGTCTGCCCATTCCTGGGAGCCCTGCTTCCTGGGAACTCACCTCCCTGCTCAGGGAGAGCCCTGTTAGGGCCCAGGGGAGCCCGACTTCCCAGGGCCAGGAGTGATGAGCACTCAGCCACTCAGCCCCTCTCCCCGCTGCTGAGTGAGCTTCCCTGTCCCCCGCCTGCCAGCAATGCCAGTCTGGTGACAATAAGGGAAGTTAGTAGACAAAAAACAAGTAACATTTACATAGGCATAAGTTCCCGTAAGGCCAGAGGTGAAAAGGAACAGTAACTCTTATGGGAAAGGCAACTTCACCAGGATCAGGAGGTGTGTGTGTGTGTGTGTGTGTGTGTGTGTGTGTGTGTGTGTGTGTGTGTGTGTGTGTGTTTATTCTCTGCCTCTGCATATCACAGCCCTTCACAGCCAGCTCTCCCTCTCCTCCCCCGCAGCAACCCTCGAGAGTGTCTGCAGGAACCACGGGGAGCTCTTCCTCAGACCGCACAGAGGTTCCCTCTGAAGGCCACCTAAACATTGTTAGAGGCCCATTCTTCACCGCAAAGGGTGACAAATTTCCCTTTGTGGCTCAATCATTCATTCTATTGTGAGCAGTGGCTAGCACAGCCTTCCAGTATGCTAGGCAAAGGTCTAGGGGAGAAAAGGGAGACTGTCCCATAGCATTCGTCTTAGTCGACAATAAGAACAATTAACATGCTACACACAAGACCAAGGGCACATCAAAACAAACTTGGCACCAAGAGACAACCAACAAAGTTCTAAAAACAATGACAGCCTGATGTGCTCCTGGGGAGGGGAGCGACCCTCCAGGCTCAGACTCCAGGTTCTCTGTCCTCAACCAAACAGACTGGGAGTGGGAAATGGGGGGGTGGGGGTGGGGGTTCCACATCCCCGTTAAAGGGGAACCCAGGATGAGCCCCCAAATGTTGTACCTGCGCTGCAAGACCCCCAAACAAGACCACCACAGAGTCAATATCTGATGCAAACACACAGAGGTTTTTTTTTTGTTTTGTTTTGTTTTTTTAATAAGCAAGCCTGGGGCTTGGTCCATATTCCAAATACTCGACATAGCAGATGGAGGAGGACGGCCCTGAGCACTCACTTTAAGGGGTTTATATTGTGAGACCCTCACTCTATTCTCTAAGACGAAGAAGGAGGCTTAGACAAAGATATCTTAATATAGATAGACCCAGGCCATAGAGCCAGAAATGATGGCGCCAGCCCCAGGAACTTAAAAGTACAGCCATCTGGTAGCAACTAATTAACAAAAGAGTGCCCCAAATGCCGGACAAAAGCCAGGCCATTTGGCAGTGACTGATCAACCATGTCCCAACGCCAGAGATGGCGCTTCTCAACTACAGAGACGGGCTGTAAAAGTTCTAACAGAACAAATGGACAAACTAAAATAAGATAACACAGAGGCCCAGGAAGATTTAGCCAATTAGAATTGTACCCGTACTAACTCCCCCACAACCTGGGTGGTTTTCACCTTTAAAAAGCCAGCCTCACAAAGAAAGAGCAACTCCTCCCTGCCTCACTGCGCTAAGAGAGTGAGTGCTTGAGACAGTTCCCTGTCACTCGACTTGTAACGGAAATAAACCTTGCCTTTGCATTCTGGACATCCTTGGTCTTTGGTGGTCTCTCTGGGGGTGTTTTTGGCATAACAATATAGGAAAGGTTTACATCCAGAGAGTCACATATCTTGGGATTGGACGAGGGGGCTAGGGGTGAGGTAGTTCTTTGAGTTACTGCTGAATATAAGCATGAGGTTACTGATGGCTCACAGGATGCATGATATCTACAGAGAATACATTTTTTTTTTAACTTCCTATGTCCTGCTTTTGCTGAACCCAGGATATATACATCCAGATTTATTGTTCTAGCCCTATTTTCCCATAAGTTCAATTTCTGGTCAGTTGAGTCCATTACTCCCCATATCTTGTTTTACCAAGTCCAGGATATATAGATTTATTGTTCCACTTTATCTACCCATGAGTTCAACTTCTGGTCAGTTCTGAAACTGCTGGTCAGCAAATACCTTTGCAGGGGGAGCATCTCTCAAGATGGCTACTGATTTTTCCCTTTCAACTTCCATGTGTGGGGATATAATGTGAGAAATCCACAGAGTCTGCTTGAAGGGTAAAGGAATTTATTAGGAAAGGAAAACTCACTAGACAGAACAGAGGAATTGCCGCAGGGTCCTGGAAGGCTGAGGTACAGTCCCAGGCTATTCCTGATGCCTGAGTCAGTCCCTGAGTCCAAGACCTGAGGCCACACCCCAGGGGCAGGTACTTCAAGGTCATAGGCAGGTAGAACAGTTAGTTACCTGCTACATCTCTAGGGCTGTGCTTCAGGGTTGTAGATAGAACAGATATCCACTACAGGGACAGGTCCTGGATGGTTTTGGAAAAGGAGAGAAATATTAACCGTTAGAGATTGTGAGAGAAGGACCCATGTTCTCAGGCTCCTGAGGAGCCACTCATGCTTGTGACCACCAACCCGACAGGAGAGCTGCGCCATCTTGCATCCCTCAGCACTCTCCAGTGACTAAGGAGGCACACTGGGAGCGCGGGGTACGCAGTGCCCATAGAGGTGGATGGTGGATCCTGCAGAGGGAGAAAGTGAGTGCTCAGATCATCCAGAAGAAGTAGTGAAGTAACAGTCCTCCAGGAATAATATAGCAATAATAATATAGTAATAATATATAAAGTATATATAGGAATAATAATATAGTAAGAAACTGCTGGATTCCTGTCTTGGTCTTTCTGTGTCAAACAGTATTTTTTCTTTGCTAACTGTAAGATGGACTATGTCTACAGAGGTATACAAAGTACAACAAAGCAATGAAGTATGCTTATTTTTTCTTTCCTTTTTTTGGTTTTTGTTTGTTTGTTTGTTTGTTTGTTTGTTTTTTTGAGACAGGGTTTCTCTGTGTAGCTTTGCGCCTTTCCTGGAACTCACTCTGTAGACGAGGCTGGCCTCAAGGTCACAGAGATCCACCTGACTCTGCCTCCCGAGTGCTGGGATTTTAGGTGTGCGCCACCATTGCCTAGCAAGTATGCTTATTTTTTAAGGGTATTATTAAAGAAAGTATTTCAAATAAAGGCCCCAAAATCTGGGAATGTAGCTCAGTAGTAGAGTATTTGCCTAGAATCTTCAAGGTCCTAGGTTCAATTCCTAGCACAATAAAATAAAAATTAAAAAGTTGAAGACAGAACATTCTGCAGAGTTGGATTGCCATGCATTTGCCCAAAGTAGGCTTAGTGGGTCACGGGGGTGGGTGGGGGGAGTGGGGGAGTGGGGGAGTGAGGGATTGTCACTTAAAGTTCGGGTCAGCAACGCTCCCTTAAGGTAGCAGGCCAATGTATCTCATCTAAATCCATTCTCTTATTATAATTTTAGAAGTAGCTTAATAACTAAATAAGCCAAGAAGAATTAAAACTAATCCTTGGGCTATAGAATTTTTGTTTTTACAAAATTTAAAATTAAGAGAACATTCTCAGGGGCTCGGGTGATGGCTGGGTGGGTAAAGCACTTCCTGCACAGGTCTCCAGCATGCGTATAATGGGCTGATGTGGCGGTGCATACCTGTAATCTCAGTGCTGGGAGATGGAGTCAGGAGGATCCCAGAGGCTCACCAGACAGACAGACAGGCAGACTAGGTAATCTGCCTGGTGCCCAAAGTCCAGAAGAGGTACCTGTGGAGGCCGGAAAGGGGTGTGTGATTTCTGTAATTAGGTACAGTTGGAGTTGCAGACTCCAGTTGTGAGCTGCTGTGTGGATGCTGGAATGGAACCAGGTTATCAGCCACAGCCAGCCAGCTCTTAACTGCTGAACCACGTCTCCAGCCCACTCAATACCACCATTTAAATGTTGGAATCATTAAGGACCCGGTAAATAGAATCTGCTAGACATGGTAGCATATATCTGTGATCCCAGCACTTAGGAAGCAAAGGCCGGAAGAGCGGGTGTTCTAAGTTATCCTTGGCTACAGAGCAGATTTGAGGCTTTGTCCAAGAAAGGAAAGGAGGGAGGGAGGGAGGGGGAAGGAGGGGAGGAGTCAAAATAAACAACAAAAGGGAAAAAAGGAATTGGGAGTAGTGAGGCAATCACTTGGGAGGCAGAGGCAGGAGGACCAAGAACTATATAGTGAGTTCAAGGTCAGCCTGGGCTACAGGAGACTGTGGGAAGTCAGACTGACCCAAAATGTTCTCAGAGGCCCTGATGACAAGACAAAGGTCCTTGCCCAGGACCAGACTTGGCAAGGCTGGTCTGAGGCTGGGGCCAGGGCCTCAGATGAGTCAGGGTTCTGGTTTCTGAGGACTAACTCTTCCCCCTGGGCTGTGATCATCTATCCCAACGCCAGCGTCTGCGGCATCCTGCGCTTCCTTTCTGGCTTAATGCTCTGCTGACCTTGGCCTGCAAATAATATATATGCCGCTGCACCTCTGAATAAACCGGCTTGACATAAGTCATCCGCTTCCACATACCTCCTGGTCTCAGCTATTGCTCTTGCTTTCTGTTTCTCATCTCTGGTCCTCCCACTCAACACCTGGCCATTCAGGACCCTTATTCCTGCAGGTTCGGGTCAGGAGACCCTGTCTTAAAATAAACAAAGGAATCAATATTTTAGGGCTCTAAATAAACATGTATAAAGTAGTAACTCCAAGCAAAAAGGGTAAAAAGTAAAGCAACCCAAGTATGAACTGAAGGACCCAGTGGCATCCGTGGACCATAATAAGATGACTAAAACTGTATACCTATTTCTCATCCCACACAGGAGAATTTCACGTGAAGAGATGGATTCAACTTCACTGCATACACTCTGACACCACTAAAACTGGACGTTTTAAATGGACCAAAGTTGAATAAAAAATAATGTGTTAAACACGATGATTCATGGGAGCTGGCAAAGAGGACAGATGGATTTTTTTCCCTCTCTCATTTTCAAATCATTTGAAAGTCATAACTTTGAAATTATGCAAATGATAAATCACTACTTATGAAAAATTCTATGGAGTAGTAAAATGATAAGAATCGTAAAATAAATATTTTAACACCTTGCTATATATCTATTCATGAGCCTGGAAAGGCTTGGAAAATGCCTTTTTTTTTTTTTTTTTTTTTTGAGACAGGGTTTCTCTGTGTAGCTTTTTGCCTTTCCTGGAACTCATTTGGTAGCCCAGGCTGGCCTGGAAATCAGAGATCCGCCTGGCTCTGCCTCCCGAGTGCTGGGATTAAGGGCGTGCGCCACTACTGCCTGGCGGAAAATGCCATTATTAATAAAGATAAAAGCAGACAATCAAACTTGCACAGCAGAATCGCCTGCTGAAGCAGCCGTTTTCCCTGACCCCTGCAGCCCGATCTCCCTGGCGGCGCTCGATACCATGTTACAAAGGAGCTTTCCAGTGACTTTGGGCATGAAAAGGAGACACTGTCACCTGAACTTGAATATGAGAAACCAACGAGCAGGGCTACCCAGAGTCAGTCTGCTGTATGGTTGGTGAAAGAAAAATGAAAACAAGGAAGGACATGACTACTCCTAGGTATGGTGGAGGAGGAGGTTTATTGTTGTCTTAGTTTGAGTTTCTGTCGTTGTGCAGAGACACCATGACTGTGGCAACTTATAATGGAAAACGTTTACTGGGGCTGGCTTCCTGTTTCAGTGGTTTGGTCCATTATCATCACGGCAGGAAGCACGGTGGCAGGCAGACAGACGTGGTGCTGAGAGGTAGCTGAGAGTTCTACACCTGGATCCTGGATCCACAAGTAGCAAGAAGAGAATGCCACACTGGGACTGGCTTGAGCATCTGAGACTTCAAACACGCCCCAGTGACACACTTCCTCCAACAAGGCCACACCTCCTAATAGTGTCACTCCCCATGGGGGCCATTTTCATTCAAACCACCACAACTGTTAGGAGAGCAGAGCCAGAGGCAGGGATATCTGGGAGAGTCCATGGTGGACATGACCCTGAGTTGGGCCATGTGGGGAGAAGGGAGAGTGGAAAGGAGAGAGCCAGACCAATAGGCCAGGAGAGTAAAGGGTAGACCAAAAGAGAGCCAGGTAACCCAAATGGCTGAATTATATAGGGAAGGGCACCTATACCCTGTGGCAGGTAGTGACTGAGGGACACGGGGAGAGCCTGGTGGCCAGATCTGCTTTGATATGTTAAATAGGCCTCTCAGCCATTTGACCCAGATTTGAGACCTAACATCCAGTCTTTTTCATTGATAATAAATGATAAGGGGCAACACAATCTTTTCTATGGCTACTTCCTGTTGACATTGGGACATCACTGTTAAGGACCCGAGAGAGCTGGAATGCTGGCTAAAGTGGGAAGAGCAGACCATCTGGGGCTAGGAAAGTTCAGGCCTTGCTGGAGCAGTCTAAGAGGCTAGACCACCTGGGGCTAGTCACTTTGGAGCTGTCTAGGCCGCAAAGGCTCAGGCTGGTTGGAAATTCCATCAGAATCACCTAGGGCTGGTGAGTTTGGAGCAGTTTGCAGTCTTTGATTGGAAATACACTGGAACAGATATATATATTAGGGACAGAAGTTAAAGCTAAAGAGTTTGGGGGAAATTTCTATTGTAGCATGAATCTTAAAGGTACTTTTTAATAAAATCAAACCTGAGGCCAGGTATTGGGATGAATGCTGGAAGATCAGAGAAGCAAAACAAGCCATAGCTACCTCACCTCGCCAGTTTCTCAGCTGATCCTGTTTCCTCAGACTGGAAGTCTCTGAGTCCTCATCCAAATGAATCTCAGCTGAACTGCTTCTTAAAAGCCTGAAAGCTTAACCAGCCTAGTTCCTGGTCCTCATGCCTTATATACCTTTCTACTTTCTGTCATTACTTCCTGGGATTAAAGGCATGTGTCACCATGCCTGGCTATTTCCAGTGTGGCCTTGAACTCACAGAGATCCATGCCTCCAGAAAGCTAGGATTAAAGGTGTGAGTGCTACTATTTTCTAGCCTCTGTATCTAGTGGCTGTTCTGTTCTCTGACCCCAGAGAAGTTTATTAGGGTGCACAATATTTTGGGGAACACAATACCATCACATTCTATCTTGGGTATATATTTGAAACTTCCAGGTCCATGGTTCTATTGTTGGGAGAGGGGGTACCAAGACCAGGGGAGAGAGAGAACGAGAGAATCCACTCTCAGTAATAGGCAGGTGGGGAAACAGGCTGTTGATTGACAGTACCTATCTGATGTCCATTTGACCTGTGAGAGATGGATCCACATGGACTCCTTGAAGCTTACATGAATTTTTTAAGTTTATAAAAAGAGATAAAAATTTTAGATATATTAGCATTACTGTTGTTTGTAATCTGTACTGAAATCCACATTGTAGAAAAGGCAGTAGATTTGTGAGTCCTAATAAAAGCTTGGGAACTCAAAAATGATTTGGGGTTAAAAGCACCTGTGAGTTTACCTCCTTTCAGAATCTGGTAGCAAGGTAAACTGTTGGTCTTTCTCAGCTGGAGACCTAGTAGCTCTAGGAAAGTGAGGCCTGAGGCCTGATTTTTACATATGAAGAGAAGGCAGCTGTAGCCTTTGTAGGAGGAGCTGGCATGCTTGCTGCTGTTAAAGCTACAGTTAGCCATCAATATCATCAGAGATCTGAGAAGGATAAATTATAGCAAGAGGTATAATCTAAATGGTATATGCGTCAACTAAGATGACAGAAACTTACCCAATACCCAGATGGTTGCCCTCAACTCCCATGGTGTCGATGGCTTCATTGGGGACAGTGGTCAGTCTTCAATTGTCACATAGAGCAGCATTGGCCTTCAACTGCCAGACCCAGGTCTGAGAGATGTTCCTGTGGAGAAGGAACTTGGGAAAACTGACCTAATTGTGACCAGGCAGAGTCAACCCAACAACTTGGGCAGACACCTGGTGGCAGGTGAGTCATAGGGCAGTTCAGATGTGCTAGCATTACCATTGTTTGTATTCTGTACTGAAATCCACGTCATAGAAAAGTGGTTAGTGTTACCATGATTCAGGTGGTGTCATCATGCCTTTGCTGTATATCTTCTTTGGAGACCTTAGGGTTCCCTGTCTATTATGGGAAGCTTTTTTATGAAACATTTTAATTCAGCAGATCTTTAAAGAGTTTGAAGACCAGCTATCTATTAACTATACATGATTTTAAGCTTAACCTTGAAAACACATTAAGATTTCTTAATGATAGCAGTTTAAGTTAGTAGCTTTTATTAAGACTAGGATTTTACAGATTTATCCCTGTTCATTTTCAGCTTTAAAACTTTGAGTTGAAGATTTAATTGAAGATCCTCCAGCATCAAAATAAAACGTTACACCACAAACACAGTTCATAGGGAGACTGGAAACTTTTCTAACCCTTTTATAGTACATCATTACAGAATATCACAGTGTTTGTATGACTCAGTTTGTCCAAATAGCTAAAGCTTAACAAAGCAAGCAAAGACAAAGATACTATACAAATATTACTATAAACCTGAGTAGACCGTGGGACTTTATGAATCTTATTTATCAAACAAATGTTGTTTCTTATCTAAATTTTCTAGAAGCTAGGTGTTGAACAGTTAACAAAGACATAAGCACTTAGGTGTGAATCTCTAAGTCAGCTTAGAGTCAATCTGAGTAGACCTTTTTTTTTTAAGATTTATTTATTTATTATGTATACAGAAGAGGGCGCCAGATCTCATTACAGATGGTTGTGAGCCACCATGTGGTTGCTGGGAATTGAACTTAGGACCTCTGGAAGAGCAGCCAGTGCTCTTAACCTCTGAGCCATCTCTCCAGCCCCCCTGAGTAGACCTTTATAACCTTAAATTTTTAACATCATACAAAAACCCATACCAATCCAAAATATTTTAGAGACCTCTTGTTTCCTTAGTCTAAAGAGAGATACAATGATAAACTAAGGGCTCAGTAGGACTGAGAAGTTTTATAGATGTTGCCTCAGCTGTTTTATCCCGTGTGGTCATTTTGATGGCCAAGTTATATGGCGGGTACTCTTCAACCTTCTAAGATGGCTGCCAGTCACATGGCTGCTTCCATCCTGATGAGGTCATCACCCAACATGGAGGCAAGTCACATGGTTGGTATTTTAAAACATCTGTTTTCCTAGTAGAACTATTTTTTAAATGGGAGTTGAATTCAAGTTATATATACAGTATATTCTAAATAAGAGATGAATCACATGTATAGTATGTTATAGCAAATTTAGATTACCCTTGTATCCTGGCCAGTGGGATCTTCAGCAGAGACCCTAGAAGGGAGAATGGTGAATGAAAGGGACAAGAGACACAAAAATGGACAGCAAGCCAGTATTCTGATCAAGGTGCAAAATTTTATTTTTCTCAGGTGGGTTTTATAGCAAGCAGACCAGGAAACTTTCTTTGGGAAAAGTTCAGGGGACTGTCAAGTTGCCAAGCAACCCAACCAAGCAACCTAACCACGAAACATTGTTACTAATGGTCACTGTAGCAGAAAGACAAGGAAATGTTATTTTCTAATAACTCAGGACTTGTTCAGGCATGTCAGAAGTTTCTGGTTAGGGACTCAATACTGGAAACAGAAACTTAACTCAGGCAGGCAATATGGCAGGACTCTTGAAGTTGCCCTAGGCATCTCCTCTTTTGATTTTATGTTATTTTATGAGGGAGTGTGCCCACCTGAACGGTGGTGGACCTTAACCGGCTGGGGAGACATTGACCTGACTCCTCCTAGAGCCGCTGTGGGCTTGAGAAAAAGGGTACCTTTTGGGGAGGAGAGGGCTTAGGCATTTTGGTGCCTCTAGATACCAACCTCTATGCAAGTCAGGTTTGTCTCTCAGGGAATCCAAACCAAGGGCTATTAAATCAGCCTTCCCCTGCAGTGCTTGGCCTGGCACCCAGCGGTGTCCATACCAGCTGATGCTAATAAGCATAGGTTCAGACTTTATGCTGCTCCTAAAGGAGAAGAGGACTGAGAAATATCATAGGGATCACATCCTTGATCCAACATTTCGAGCCGATGGTAATAAACCTATATAGGTTTTGATGTCAGGGAATCTATTTGTTTTTTGATGAATCGGATTAGCCTGCCAATTATAAAGGGACCCAAAGTTACAAATAACAAGATGCTGACTAATGGTCCTGCGAGAGGCATTAAAAGGGAGAATATGGATGATCTCCACCAGTCATCTGCTGCGGCAGAGGATTGCTGCTTATGTAGCTCTAGGCTAAATTTATGTAGCTTATTTATCTGGGTTTCTACCATTACAGACTCATTAATATAATAACAACATTCTTCCCTCAGAAAAAGGCATGTCCCACCCTTTTCTGCTGTCAGCAGGTCCAAGGCCTGTCGATTTTGTAGGGCAATCTATACAAGAGAGGTTAACTGCTTCTGGAGGGAGGATAAGGATGCTGCAGAAGCCTTAATTGCTACCTGACGTTGCTTAGATAGGTGAGCTGTTGTTATGAGGGAATGACTCAGAACTCCTCCCGCCAAGCCTGCAGAGACCAGCGAGGTGGCAAAGGAAATTCTGGCCACAAAGGGCAAGAAGACAGCTCTTTTTTGCTTGGGTTGGGGGGGCGTCCCATCCCAAGAACTCCACAGGGGTCCTGAGCATAAGTTGTGGGACCAGAGTGACAGGTAGACAGAGCATGTCCTGTGGGATAGGGATGGTCAAATTTTTTGATAGAGTGACATTGCACCAAAAGAGAAATCGGGGGTGGGGGGGGTGGGGGGGGTGGGGGGGGGTGGAGAAAGGATGACTGGGTAATACGGTCTGGTTGCAAAAGGGAAGGGAAACACTGGAAAAGCAAAAATCAAACTTGGAGCGGCCTGGGTCAAGAAACAAGGGTACTTTAGGGGTGGGGTGGAAGCCATGGGAATTATCAGTGGTGGTGCAATTAAGGATGTGAGGTAGGGATACTGCTATCAGGGGAGGATGTCCCAAGGCTGCACATAGGAAGCCACGATGAGAGATTCCCAATGCCAGTAACACTGGCAAACATAAGGCCTTCTCAGAGGAGGGAAAGCCAAGAAAATGGAGAGGAGGGGGATGATAGTTGTGTCATTAAATTTTTTTCTTGTATAAGGATATTATGATGGACCGTAGATTGTACTTGTGCTGTGGGATGGTCTGTATGTCAAATTGCTCTGATTGGTCAATAAATAAAACACTGATTGGCCAGTGGCTAGGCAGGAAGTATAGGCGAGACTAACAGAGAGGAGAAAAGAAAGAACAGGAAGGCAGAGTCACTGCCAGCCGCCGCCATGACAAGCAGCATGTGAAGATTCCGGTAAGCCATGAGCCATGTGGCAGGGTATAGATTTATAGAAATGGATTAATTTAAGCTATAAGAACAGCTAGCAAGAAGGTTGCCACGGCCATACAGTTTGTAAGCAATATAAGTCTCTGTGTTTACTTGGTTGGGTCTGAGCGGCTGTGGGACTGGCGGGTGACAAAGATTTGTCCTGTGGACAAGGCAGGAAAACTCTAGCTACATACTTGTACATAAGAGCACCAAATGTAGAGTCTGGAGCTAGGCCATGTGGCTGTTCGGGTCATATACATGGCTCCTTCTACTGGACTAGTCCATCATGAGTCCCACGGGTCCCAAACCATTAGGGAATATCCTGTAGATGTCTTATAAAATTTAGGGCTATTCCGTTCTATCCCAATTACCTGTCCCTTAGCAGGAGGAATGGCATCATGAATTTCACAGTAAGAACAGGGGCATCCTATGCTTTTCTCCTTTAAATAAGTTTTGCAATTGTGAACAGTCTGGTCATACAAAAAACAGATAGCAGGAGCCACCTTGCCGGGGGAATTATGGAAACCAGTAAAGTTGAGTAAAATGGGATTCTGACATCCTTGCAAGGGGCAATCAGCGGTAGCCAATAGGTGATCAAAGGTCTGTTTTAGTATAATTAGTATAATTTTCAGTCAAATAAAAGCGCATGTAAATGGGGATGTGTCGACCGGTCTCTGGTCCTGATAAGAAGGTACAGGCAGGAGCAAGATCCAGAATATCCAGGGAAATTCTCCCAGTTCTTTTTTATCAGCATCTGTAAAGAAGGTTCTAGAAGGAAAGGGAAACAACCTCAGGGACTATCCTTTTCCCTGGGTGATTGGTTAGAGTTGACTTGTTTAACTAATCTCTCGGGGAGCCAACGAGGGCCTCCCTCTGTTTGGTCATAGATGCATGCTGACCCTCGACCCCAAATCAGGACTAGGTCGGGCTCTTTCCACTGGGCAGTTAAGGAGTCTTGCCACATGACCAATGCTTGGTGGCTTTGAGTTTGTGGATGCCAAAAGTGATCCGCTGCAGACCTTTCATTCTTGTCCAAGGTAAGGAAATTAAGGACGAAAAGGGCATGATGTAAAAGATTTCAGAGGTTGCCTCTCGTATCATACAGGCTCCCCCTCTTTAATTTATGAAGTATGGATTTTAGAGTCTGATGAGCACGTTCAACGATGCCCTGGCCCTGGGGGTTGTAAGGAATGCCAGTGACATGCTTAATCTGAAGTTGTTGGCAAAAAGATTGAAAACTTTTTCCAGTATATCCTGGAACATTATCAGTTTTTATAACTTTAGGCTTTCCTAGGATGGAAAAGCATTGTAAAATATGGGAAATAACATTTTTGGAGGCCTCTCTGGCCTGGAGAGAGGCAAATATAAAACCACTAAAGGTATCAACTGTAACATGTATGTATTTAAGTTTGCCAAATTCAATTAAATGAGTAACATCCATTTGCCAAATTTCATTGGGAACCAAGCCTCGGGGGTTAACTCCCAGATGTTGAACTGGGAGGGAGACAGAACAGTCAGTGCGATTTTTAACGATTTCTCAGGCCTGTTCTCGGGTAAGCTTAATCAACAAACAAAGGGAATGAGCATTTAAATGGTGAAGAGAGTATGCTTGGGCAGCCTGAGAAAGGGATCCTGCAAGAACAGGAAAAACTAATTGTGTGGCTGCATCAGTCAATGCATTTCCTTCAAATAGAGGACCAGGCAATTTTAAATGGGCCCGTAGATGGCCAATAAAAAAGGGGGCACTGTCTAGCCATAATCAAGGAGCACAGCTGAAGAAAAAGTGGAGCTGCATTGGCAGAGGGTTTAATAAAGGGAACAGTTTCCAATAAGGGAACAGAATGGGCAACATAAGCACTATCAGTATACAAATTAAAGGGCTGAGAATGAAAAATAGTTGAAAAACTTGAATGACTACATAAAGTTCAACAAGCCTTTCCATCCACAACATAGGCAGCAATCCCATTGGCTGAGCCATCTGTAAATATCAGGGGAGCCTCCCTTATAGGTTGTGAAGCAGTTAATTTGGGGAAAACAAAGGGATGAATTCTGACAAACTGTAACAAGGGATCCCCTAGGATAATGGTTATCGATAGTACCAAGGAAGGAGGAGCAGGCAATGGGCCATTCATCATCTGAAGCAGCCAATCTAATTGTTCTCAAGTATAGGGGACGACTATGGAGTCAGGATCTTTTACAAAGTATTGGCGACTTATTTTTCTGCCCTTAATAATTAACTTGGCCGTTAAAGATGGGTAAGTGGCCAGCACCTTTGAGGGGGAGGTGGGTAGTGGACCCAGAGTAGGGGATTCTCTCTTTTTCTTCTCTGATGGTTATTTGTTGCCAGAAGACTAGATGTGGGGGTTCAGGAATATTAATACTGACAGAATGACAGACAGAGGGTGGACAGGAGGACTCTTTTAGGGCTTTTTCTCCCTCATTAATTAATTTTTCAACATCAGGGGAATGATTATAAGTTTTAAAGACATCATTAATTAAATTCCAGTAGGAAAAGGTTTGAATGGGGACCTTTTTAGGACCAAAGGTCTGGTAAAAATCATTTAAACAGTCACCAATCTGTCTCCAGCGCTTTTCATCTATGGTCCCTTCTTGGGGAAACCAAGGACAGACATCTCCAATATAGTCAAGAAATTTTTTTAAGTCTTTTTTTTTTTAACCCTAGTTCCTTGTGTCTTGAGAGGAACTAGGTTCAGTTCCGAAATAAACAAATCCTGTTTATTAAATGCTTGTCCCATGGTAAACTTACCTTGTGTCGTCACATTGCAAGATCTGCCTCACGGGCATTTCCATGGCGATCACTGACTGGACCTTCGCTCGTGGAGTCATCTTCCACGGTGGTCCAACTCTTAGCCAGGCCTGCCCTGGTGTACAACGATGTTCACCACTCCTCCACGTCCTCGAGCCTCACGCTGGGCACCAGTTGTCCTGGCCAGGGGGATCTTCAGCAGAGACCCTAGAAGGGGGAATGGTGAATGAAAGGGACAAGAGACACAAAGAACTGACAGCAAGACAGTATTCTGATCAAGCTGCAAAATTTTATTTTTCTCAGGCAGGTTTTATAGTAAGCAGACCAGGAAACTTTCTTTTGGGAAAAGATCAGGGGACTGTCCAGTTGCCAAGCAACCCAACCAAGCAACCTAACCACAAAACATTGTTACTCATGGTCAGTGTAGCAGAAAGATAAGGAAATGTTATTTTCTAATAACTCAGGACTTGTTCAGGCATGTCAGAAGTTTCTAGTTAGTGGCTCAATACTGGACAACAGAAACTTAACTCAGGCAGGCAATATGGCATGGCTCTTACAATTGTCCTCGGCACCCATGTATAGATTTTAAATTATAAGTCTTATGTTATAAGTTTAAAGCCAAATTTTGTTACAGATTTTATAGATTTTTTTTAAACCATACAAATTCTCAGACAGAGTTTACAGCATAGGTTTAAGAGATTTTTTTTTTTTTTTTTTTGAGAGTAGGGCTCAGAGAAATTGTAGAGATAAAAGATGTTTCAGAGTGGGAAGTAGAACCTTAGAGCTGAGAGACTTTGGAAGTGTAGAGCAGAGGAAGGTTAGAGATAAGACATTTGAGATGATTTATTTGTGCCTGGCAGGTGTCACGATTTGTATTTGTATTTGGAAGTCAAGTGTTCCAATTGATCTGTGCTGAGGCCAAGCTGTTTGTCGCCCGGGCAGGAAACGGGGGATGGAAAATGAAACTGCACTGGAGGAAAGTTCTATAAGCTACGAGAGAGAGCTGAAAGAGGGCACAGGAGGCTCAGAGAGGGCTTAGAGGGGATGCAGGATGGCAGGCAGGCGCCGAGAAGAGCGCAGCAAGGCCTGGATGGGCTTAAGGAAGCCTCACTGCAGGCGGGAGCCAAGAGATAGCGTAGTGGGGCTGCAGACCCTCGGGGGAGGCAGGAGAAGTAGCAGAGGTGGATCAAGTGTCCTTGTGACAAGAATCTCCATCCAGGGCATGCAGATGTAACCAACCGTCTTGTTAAATAAGAAACACAGAACCAGTGCAAAGAAGAAAGCCAAGAGATCAGAGCTAAGAGCCTTACCCGTCTGCTGCAGCTAGCCTCTTCAGCCAAGAGACCTATGTTTTTGTCTTTATATAGACTTTCTGTTCTGCCTTCTCATTGGTTGCAAACCCAACCACATGACTGCCTCGTCACTGCCTGTCTGTACAGCCCCCCAGGTCTTCTATGGTTGGTATTGAGATTAAAGGCATGTGTCTCCAATGCTGGCTATATCCTTGAACACACAGCGATCTACCTAGCTCTGCCTACCAAGTGCTGGGATTAAAGGCGTGTGCCACAAACGCCCAGCTTTTGCTATGGCTCTAATAGCTCTGACCCAGGGCAACTTTATTTATTAACATGCAAATCACATTTTAATACAAATAAAATACCACTATAAGGGCATCCCCAAGCAGAATGGGAAACTTGTTAAAGAAAAATGTTCCAAATCACACAGGAAAGGAATCCCCTCCCACGTGACTGGGACCCAAGCAGGGTGAGAGGAGCCCCCTGGCATACCAGTGTGGCTTCTGCAGAAACTGTAGACAAAGCAGGCAGCTGGGTTGACCCTTCCTTATCCAGTACAGAGAGATGAGAGCAGAGGAATGGGAGACAGTCAGTGTCTTTAGTAGAGATAACCAGATGCTGTAGCAGGTCAGAGCCTGATGTGAGACGAGGGCCCAGGCGGGCGCCTGGAGCGTGTGGAAGGCTCCAGGAGCCCGAGAGTCACTTACAACACAGACAAGGAAAGAACTGTGGAGGGCAGAAGCAACTGAGAAGGCGGACTCTAGAATTTGGGGTCAAATTTGACAGATGGCTGAAGCCAGCAGAAACAAAGGACCCATACTCAGGAGAGTCAGAGCCGAGGCTTGGTTCGGATTGGCTGAGTTCCTTGGAAGGGGACTCATATACGCCAGTCCCAGGTTTCAGCACCAGATGAATGAAAAAAAGAAAGAAAAAAGGAAGGGCATGGCTGTTCCTAGGTATGGTAGAGGAGAAAGTTTATCGTAGATAAAAGGGAGAGTGTAGCCAGAGGCAGAGACATCTGGGAGAGTCCAGAGTGGACATGACTCTGAGCCAGGCTATGTGAGGAGAAGGGGAAGGGGAAAGGGGAAGCCAGACCAAGAGGCCAGGAGAGTAAAGGGTACACAGAAAGAGCCAGGGAACCAAAATGTCAGCTGTCTTAGTCAGGGTTTTTATTGCTGTGAAGAGACACCATTACCATGGCAACTTTTATAAAGAAAACATTTAATTGGGCCTGGCTTACAGTTCAAAGGTTCAGTCTGTTATCATCATGGCAGGGAGCATGGTGGCCTGCAGGCAGACATGGTGCTGGCTACATCTTGATCAGAAGGCAACAGGAAGTGTACTGAGAGGTGTCCTGAGCGCAGGAAACCTCAAACCACGTCCCAACAGTGAAACACTTCCTCCAACAAGGCTATACCCAGTCCAACAAAGTCACACCTCCTAAGAGGGCCGCTCCCTATGAGCTTATGGGGGTCAATTATATTCAAACTACCACGTCAGCCATACTCTGTAACAGGTAGGGACTGAAGGATGCTGGGAGAACATGGCAGCAAGGTCCACTTTGGTGTGTTAAATAGGCACATCAGTTAGCCATTAGCCCCAGGTTTGAGACCTAACAACTGGACCTTAAAACTTCCTGTTCAGTGTAGGAATTAAGCTATAAATTCTGGATGATGCAGCAAGCTTACAGTCCTGATGCACTGGGCTGAGAGGATGTCACTGCCTCTGGGGAGAGGGGCTAGCTAATGCCTGTGACCATCATCATTTACCATTTTCAATGGGACCTTTTTAAAAGAAAGACCTGTCATACAGTCCATATTTATGAATGCTTTGGGATCAAAGCGTGAAGCCTATGAATCCTAGAGATCAAATGCTTCCAAGATTTCAAATTTGTCATGAAGATACTTTTAAATAAAGCTTTACAGTACAAAAAAAAAAAAAAGACCTGGGCATTCAACTAGGCAGCAGTAGAGCACTTCCATTGTGTATGCCAGGCCCTGGGTTCAATTCCTAGCAGGAAAAGAACAAATCACAAGCAGAACCAAAATCATCTCACAGCCATGCTGTGGAAAGGGTAACCAGAAAGATGAGCATGCAGGCAGAGCGCGCCGTCGATAATAAAACATAACAAACAAACAACAAAAACAAATAAACAAAAGATCTGATTGGCTTCAAACGCCACACTTCCAAGTTGTCTTTCCACCATGTCACCCTTAGAAATGACAAAGCAAACTGTCTTTTCAATGTACCTTAGACTTCAGTCTCGACAAGCACGAACAAGTTAAAAATCCTGAGCTGTAGCTGGGCGTGGAGGAATATGCCTACAGCAAATAGAGAGACAGCAGAGGGGTAAGCGGACTGCAAGGTCAAAGTCAGCCTGGGCTGTGGGATTCGGCTTCCGCTGAGGCAGTTCAGGTTGAGGGGAGACTTCTCTTGCAGGTCCTTGGGGATAAGAATCTTGTGTGAACATGAAGGGGTTCACCTCTCACTCGGGCTCCTTGTCAGGGTCTTGATCACTCAGGACAGCTACAAGACAGGGATCAAAACTTAAGCACAGAACAGAAGTAGGCGCCTCCAAATCTCACTCTAAAGAGAATGGATGGTTTTACCGCCACTTTCATTGAGAAAATTTTAAAGCATTTTGTATATGAAAAACAGGTTTGCAGTTAGCCTTACAGTACTATAAATCTGCTCAATTAGCATAAAATAATGCTAGTGTGAACAAATTTTTACAAAAAATAATGTCCTGTGTGTCAGAGGATTTTTATACAACTTATTTGGGGGTGGGGATGCTGGTTATTAAATTCAGGGCCTGGGATTAAAGGCATTCACCACTCTAAATTACTATGTTTAATTTTGAGATCTGTGATTTGAGAAAAAAAAAAAATCTAAGCAGTTTGTCCAGTCAACTGTAGACTTGGGCCATGGAGGTCTAAGAACTGATCCAAAATGGCCCCCAAAGCTCAAGGGTGTCATAGAGCTCAGAGTGACCAGCCAAAGAAAGAGGGTTAAAACAGAGAAAACAAAAAACCTTCTAAAACCAGAAACCAAAAGAACACCTCCAAGAGGTGCACAGAGGATAAGGGAAAAGTGCTCGGACAAGCAGACCAGGCGGCTTCCAGCTCAGTCCTGAGGACAGCGCCAGAGCCACAGCTGATGGAGGGCCTCGGGCACACACCTGGGCACACACCTGGGCATACTCCCGCAGCATCCCAGCATCCCAAAGTCAGCTAGGGAGAATGAGGAGCAATGGGAGGGGTGGCTGGCTTTGTTTTTGTCCTGGTTCTGCTGGATTTCAATTCTTGAACATACATGTCAAAAAAAAGTGTTGTCATTTTAAAGGTTTCTTCCTTTACAACAAATATGCTTTAAGTTATTTATTGAGTGAAGAGAAAGGAAAAGGTATTGAAAGGTGAAACATGTTTGGTTATCAGTTTTCTTTCAAGTTCTGGCTTTACGTGTCTGTTCAAAGAAATACAGCTGAAGCTTAAACATACCTTCCTTTATTCCAAGTGCCCTTTTACTTACAGATACATTATTTTACTTTTTAAAACTGTGATTAGCGCATCATAGATTACAGTCTAAAAACATTCTATAGTAAGATCAATATAAATGATTATAAAGAATTATGAATAATTTTGAAAAAAATACCTACACCATAATGATGGTTATCTAATTATGTGGCATTTAAAAAATGTTTTCTCATTAAAATTTTGGAGAACTTTTCAGTCTTCATTCATGTAAATTTCTCTACTTCTTCAAATACCTAGAACATGAATTCTAAAGCTCTGAAGATGGACAGTGTTTGAAATGAAAATGGATATCAATTTATAATGGTTTATTTTCCTAAACAAATAAAGGAACAAAATTGCACACAAGACTCAAACTCCAGTTCTCCTGCTGGCCCTGGTGGATCGACCCTTCTTGTCATGTTCTTCTGGTCCAGCTGCCCGGTGAGCAGGCCAGACTTTAAAAGTACTGCTTGATTATTTCGGTCACACATGAGACCTTTGGCCAAGCATAATAAACTTGGTACCTTTCCCTAGAACACTCTCCCAGCCTACTCTTAGACGCTGAGGAAGGATGGAGACTCAGAGCAGAAGGCAGCAGGCAAGATGGACTCTGAGGCAGAGTCCACTGTTGGTCATTGGTAATAAGATAAAACCATGTCTTCCATGCGGGTCCCCACCAGCTCTTCCTGCAGCCTGTGTGAGGACTGCCATTGTTCTACACATTCCGTTACTCCTCCGATAGCGACTGCCCCCTAAGCCAGGCTTTGGAGTGCACACCTGCGATCCCAGCACTTGGAGGAGAGGCCAGAAGGTCAAGAGTTCAAAGTTATCTTCACTATACAGAGTTTATATATGAGGCCAGCCTAGGCTACATGAAAACCTGTCTCAAAAAGCCAATTAAAAAAAAATGTCTCTTGTGTAGGTCTGCTTATAAAGTAGGGCTAAACAACGGTTGTCCTTACTCAAGGATTAAACACAAATGTTGACTGAAACATTGACGGTCACTCAGCATGCCCTATTGTTCTTACAAAAATGCCAACGGAGCCGTAAATGGAGCCCATGGTTTCTAGAAAAGGCCACTTGGCCCTGTAACCAAACTGCAGTGAAGAGATTTGAAACATAGTTAGAGAGGCCCTATTACCCAACGCTGAGGTTTGTCGGGTCTGGGCCCCTGACGTCTCTCCTGGTCGGGCTCAGCACCATCAGCTCTCCAGCCTCATTCACCGGGAAAGGTCTGATGGCCTTAAGTTACACCTGACAGAGTTTGGGGTATAAACAGGCAATGAGTAAACCCACCTCAGATTACCCAGGGAGATTTTGACTTCTAATGGCTCCTTTAATGGTGCTCAACTTCAGCTTAAAAAGCTACAAGCTAAGCTTTGCCCATCAGTAGTCACCAAAGAGGGAAAATAAGACAGAGGTGAGCGTGATGGATGAGACTGACTGCCAACCTGACAAGATCCACCATTATCTGGGCATGTCTGTCAGGGAGTTGCTAGATTGAGTTAAGTGACAGGAAAAGCCACCCGAAGTGTGAGCGATACTATTCCGTGGACTGGGGTCCCGGACTGGATAAAAAGGAGAAAGCAAGACAGTGGCCACATTCATCGTTCCTGGTCCGTGACGGTGAATGCAATGACACTAGCTGCCTCACACCCATCGCTGCCCACCACGCCCTCCTGCCAGGACAGACTGCATCCTCACACTCATCGCTGGCCACCACACCCTCCTGCCACGACAGACTGCATCCTCACACCCGTCGCTGCCCACCATGCCCTCCTGCCATGATAGACTGCATCCTCAAACTTCAAGCTAAAACAAACCCTTCTGTATGCTAATTTTCCTTGGTATTTTGTCACAGCAACCGAGAGAGTCACTGATAAGGAGGATTTTATTACCCTGAGTGCTGCCTAAAGGAACCAGATGAATTATCACCCTAACCTAATCTTTTTATCTTGCAGACAGAGTATGTGTAGACCAGATGTTCCCTCAGGAGGGCTGGCAAAACTGGCTGAATCCAAGTTGGCTACCAGAGCAATGTTACACACCCTCTCACCTCATTATCATGCCATCGGCATGGTGAAGAACAATGGCCTGAGGGCCAGGACAGTTGACAAATGTCACATGCTGATTGGAAAGAATAGTAACAGGAGCAAACAGAGGTGGTGCCTGGCTTTCTGGAAAACCTCCCCTCCACAGGGCCCCTGCTGTGGAGTCATCCTTTTGTTTACTATCATATATTACTCTCATTGGTTAGTAAAGAACTGACTGGTGGATGGCGAGGCAGGATTTTCAGGGCAGAGAGGGCACTGGGAAGAAGGGTGAGATCTGAGGAGATGCCACGAGACACAGAGTGAGTAGGATGGGAAGTATGTACATGTGGGAAAGGAGCCTGGGGCAGTGCATAGATGAATAGAAATGGGTTAAATTAAGTTATAAGAGCTAGCTATAAAGAAGTCTAAGCTCTCAGCCAAGCATTCATAATTAATATTAAGTCTCTATGTGGTTATTTGGGAATTGGCTGGAGGGATAGAAAAGTCCACCTACGGACCCCAACTCACACTGACAGATCAAATCTTCCCATGGAAACCCCTGAAGCCAAACAGCCATCCCGGAGAGCTGGCTCAGCAGTTAAGAACACTTGCTGCACTTGAAGAGGACTGGGTTCCATTCCCAGAACCCACTTAGCCTGAGTTTCTACCCAGTCTACAGAGGGTTATGCTGATACAGGGTGTCATATGTCATCCTAGGAAAGAACGGGGTGGGAAGGTGAGCATGGCCAAGGACATGTCACATTCCGACTTGAGGAGGGACAGGGAGAGGTTCCGAAGGCTTGAAGAGGAGGGTGTGAACGGTGTCTGAGTGCCAAAAGCCAAGCACTAGGAGGCCACAGAGCACTGGCTACAACAGAGGTCCCATGACAGGACAGGATGGTCGCACTGGGATGACAGAGGCCATAGCACAGTCAGCACAGGCCGTGGAGAAGATGAAAGGTGGAGACAAACAGGAAGGACAGGACTCGGAGAACAGCCTGGCTGTGAAAGAATAAAATTCAGCCATGGCTTCGGGTGGGGTTTGGCTCCCACGGTGGAAGAGAGGAAACTGTGTCTACCCTCTAGTGGGAGTGACCCAGGAGAGAGATGAAACTGGACCGAAGAGATAAAGGGGGTCAACACAGGAAGAATGTCCTTGAAGAGGAAAGAGAGCAGGACGCCAAGCCCATGGAGAAGAGGACCTTCAGCCGGAGCCTCAGCCATGATGCCCTGTTTCTCAGACACAAGGTAAAGTGAAGACTCACTGGAGATTGGGTGGGAAAAGACAGGGTGATCAGCTTGGTTTTCCCTGTCCTTGCAGGAAACTGAAAGAAAAGGCAGAGGAAGAGGAAGAGGGGGCATCTTGAGGTCTCAAGGAGAGCAGAGAGTGAACTTTAGACGCTGGGAATGGGGAAGTGGATGCACAGGCCTGCTGGAGATCTGGGCTCTCAGCCGGCATCCAGTGAGGCCAGCTACATGCCTCTGTTACTGTCCAGCTGCATGCCTCTGTTACTGTCCAGCTGCATGCCTCTGTTACTGTCCAGCTGCATGCCTCTGTTACTGTCCACCTGCATGCCTCTGTTACTGTCCAGCTGCATGCCTCTGTTACTGTCCAGCTGCATGCCTCTGCTCCAGTACAGAAGGGTACAGCAGGGTCGCACACTAGAACACTGTGCTGGGGTAACTGTCCTGCTTGCATCTGTCCCTTACAAGGAAGATGGGTCCCTCTTTTTCCGGAGACCCAAGTCAGGGGGAAAACTAACTGAACAAGCAAAATCTAAAAAAAAAGTCAGTTGTTCTAAAAGACCCGCATTTTAGGTCTTTGTTATGTTTCATGTTGGTATTGCAGTGACTGATCCGTCCTGTAATGGGTGTAGGGTGTTTACCCACCACCCCCACAGTTCCCCAGAGTTTTCTTGAGTGCGAGCAGCAGGAAATATTAGATAGAAGGATTTATAGCAGAGAATCTTGCGGAGATAAACAGATAGAAAATAAAGGATAGCCTCGAGAGGGCCTGGAACCTATTCCAACGGGCCACGACTGTCTCTGGCCCAGGGTTTTTATAGAGATGCCAAGGGGTGGAGCAAAAGACCTCCTCCCCCAGCACAGCCAAGTGCAGACCATCTCAGACACCTGCACTCAGGCCCGTGGTCCTGATCATCCTCTATTCAGACCTGCTGGGTAAAGCCAAGAGGAACCTGAGAATGGGCTCCCACAGGTCCCCCTTTCTTAAAAAACTATATATATAAAAAAAAAAAACTATTAATGGCTTACACAGCAATCTCCATAGCTGTTACACCTCCCAGTATGGGAGTAGAGGATGATAAAGATGGCATTTCTCTTTTGAATTAGGTCCAAGGTGACCACAGCAGTCTTAGCTGCCTCAAGTCCTTTCTAAACCAAAAACTCTTAAGGCAACTACAAACTTAAAGAATCCCTTAGCTTCATCATTACCATTAACAGGTTAACATAAATATTGCTATACATAGTCACAATTCTCTCAATCTTACAACTCAAAGCAAACTCTTAACAGAACCATTTGAATTAGCATATATGGTGCTATATATAGTTAACAATTTTCTCTGTCTTACAACTTTAACTCAATCATTTAATTTTTTTGTTAACAGAACATAGGAAAAACTTCAATGTATTCACAAACTTAAATATTTCCTTAACTCCACAAAACCAGGGTACATTAATATCAATAGGTTTAACATAACTTCTGCAAACATAATTCAACCTCATAACTTCTCCTTTTCTTTATAATTTTTTAAACAAAATCTCAAACCTAGTTAGAGGAACCCAAACTTATACAATTCCTACAAACCCATATTGAAAAGCAATATTTTCAATCTAACCATTAACACTTTGAAAACTTTTAGCAAAACATCCAAAAGAGTTTTATAAAACTCTTTACACTTTAAATTTTAGTATACCCATTTGCATTTCTTACTAACAAAACATGACATTAATCCACTCAAACAACAATTTAAATTAAATAGACTAAGGAATATTAACTCTCCCTTTTCTTTATAATTTTAAGCAAAATCTCAAGCCCAGTTAGAAAACCCAAACTTTTCTGTTTAAACAGTTCCATTTGTAACACAAAACCAGTTCCGTAAGTAATTCCATTTTTACATAAACAATTCCACAAAACAATTCATAAATCACCAGTTAATAAAGCATATATGCATACACAAAACTGCATCTTGATTCTAAGCAGAAATATATTTCTTCATTTAAACAGTTCCATTTTTAACCCAATTCCAGAAAACCGTTCCTAGGTCATTACTTAAAATTGTCCCATTGCAATAAAATCTCTATTGTTTATTTCATTTCTTAG
The DNA here is from genome assembly GCF_049852395.1 of Peromyscus maniculatus bairdii. NCBI lineage: Eukaryota > Metazoa > Chordata > Mammalia > Rodentia > Cricetidae > Peromyscus > Peromyscus maniculatus. The sequence goes on along the minus strand of NC_134852.1, from coordinate 54,701,482 downwards.
TCTTAAGTCTTAAAATTCAAATGATAAATTCTGGTACTAGCCTTCCAAATATGAGAAATCTATAACCAAAATCTTTTTGTAATTTTATCTCATTTTAAGTTAAAAAAGTTCAAACAAGAAAAATTCTGGTATCAGGCTTTCACTTCCAAATATGAAGAGACGTTTTTCAACCAAAACTTTTTGCAGTTAATAATTTTTGTTCAAACAAGCATCTCTGAACTTTTATTCTCAAGCCAGAGACCTTTTTAGGTACAGTAGTATTCTAAACCGCACCATTTTTGATGTTGGCTCAAGTTTTTCTGTGTTGTGTCGATTTTCCACGGATCTCAGCTGCGAATGCCTTGTTGTGCTGGTTCTGGCGTCCGCCATTAGCTTCTTAGCGGCTTCTGGAGCTTTTGAAACCATTCAGACTGCCCGCTTTGCAGTCTACTAGGACACTAACCTTCTGTGTCTCGGGTTCTTTCACCATATACATTAAGAATAGATTCACACTTAACATTTACACTTTTTTACAAACTCACATAACATGTGCTTAAGCATAAACTCACTCAACATTTACACATTTTTACAAACTCACATATAACATATTAACATCTACTTATTTATACTTTAAGGAAACTATAGAACTACTTTAGCAAATATATTTCTTATTAATTCTTTTATACTTATATTCATTCCATCTTATTTCTTATTTAAACTTACATTTACAACTAGCATCTTACAAGCTTATTACTACATGTCTTAAGACTACCTTAAGCCGGGCGGTGGTGGCGCACGCCTTTAATCCCAGCACTCGGGAGGCAGAAGCAGGCGGATCTCTGTGAGTTCGATGCCAGCCTGGTCTACAAAGTGAGTTCCAGGAAAGACTCAAAACTATAGAGAAACCCTGTCTCGAAAAACCAAAACAAGAAAAAAGAAAAAAGACTACCTTAGATACTTCCTGCAAGCTTATATTCTTAAAGGAACTCTATAGATCTATTTTACAAACTTATATAGGGCTACCATTAGCATATATTTAACTTAGCAAACACCTAAAGATTTCTTAACACAGAACTAACAAGACAGAATTTTTACAAACTCACATATCTTATTTTCATCTTTTTCTACTTCTTACTCCTAATTATTATCACTATCTCTATTAGAAAGAGTCTCTTAACTAGACAGGAAGTACGTACATCATTTCTAAAGTTTAGAGTTCATAGTCAGCTTTGTTATAAAGCACTGGGATTTAGTGAGTGTTGTCATTATAGAGTTGTGATACTTGTTGCTAGGGGACTGTAACATTCGCTGGACAAAGCCACGTCCCAAAATTGCCGAGTTCTCTCAGCCTTTCCGAACCGGCAGAGATGTACTGTCAGCGGTAGACGGTTTTTAACTAAAGGCTATCCCTTCACCCAAATTCATAATAGCTCCCCTAAGAACTTCAATTCAGACAAACGTTTCTATCACAGCAGTACTTTTGGTTTGCTCTACTGAAAAACTTCACTTCACGCTGAGGGTGAAATTACCGTATTTAGCTGCTGTAAAGCTCTTCGTCAATACTGCACAGCTACTAGGTGATATAAAGTATTTTTCTAAAGGAGATAGTAAAGCCAAAAGCAGCACAGCTCTGAACTCTACTTCCTCACTCAAATACTAATCGAGCCACTTTCATTCTGGTTCCTTTATAGGAACATCACTGGAGCTGACTTTTCTTAGTTCCACACTCCTTACCAAATGCTCCGGTAACCACCGAGCTTCATTCTCCTCTTGTGAAAAAACACAAACATGTCCTTGACCCCATATTAAAACAGGATCCGGACCCTTCCATAATCCCGAGCAGGGATCTTTCCATTTCACTTGAGCAAAGTCGCTTGGGTGCCACTGTGCCAAAATCTATCTGCAGCAGACTGTTCATAGACATCCATATTCAAAAAGTTCAGAACAAAAAGAGCATGGTTTAATGCATTATGTGGTGATTGAGGGTAAATTTCTTCCTTTTTTATATTTATTTTTTTGAAGTTGTATTTTAAGACTGCTATGAGCCCTTTCCACAATACCTTGTCCCCAAGGGTTATAGGGAATACCTGTTTTATGTACAATTTCCCATTGGGTACAAAATTGTTGAAATGCCTTACTACTATATCCAGAACCATTATCAGTTTTAATAATTTTTGGTAAACCCATATACGAAAAACACTTCAAGCAGTGCATAATGACATGTTTTGTAGCTTCCCCAGGTTGTGCACTAGCCATTAAAAATCCTGAATAAGTGTCAATGGTCACATGTACATATCTTAATTTGCCAAATTCTGCAATATGCGTAACATCCATTTGCCATAGATGATTGGGAAGAAGACCTCGAGGGTTTACCCCTAAGTGAGGGACAGGAAAATATTTTGGACATACCCCACATCGCTTAACTATTTGACGAGCCGCTTCTTTGGTAAGATTGAATTGCTTTCTTAAGCTTTTGCTATTTTGATGATGAAGAGCATGTGACTGTTGAGCCATTTCCACTTGGGATAATGCTACTATCTTTGTTAACTTATCGGCCATCGCATTATCCTCAGCTAAAGGACCAGGAAGATTGGAGTGAGCTCTAATATGGCCCACAAAGCATGGCAGCTTTCTTTTGTGAATAGCATCTTGAATTTGTAGAAACAACATTTGGACTTGGTTGTTATTAGTGCCAATATAGGGAACAGTTTCTATGACTTGAAGAGCTCTATAAATATATTGACTGTCTGTATATAAGTTCAATGATCTGTCTTCAAGAACCTGAAAAACCATGTTCACTGCCCGTAATTCCCCTATCTGTGCAGAGGCTGGGGTTGTTTGTACTACATAACTTTTTCCATTAATAACATAAGCAGCCTTTCCATTAGAAGATCCATCAGTGAAAACTAGCATAGCATCTTCTACGGGGTCTTTCATAATGATTTTAGGAAATACAAAGGAATGCATTTGAATGAATTGCAATAATGGATCAGCTGGGAAATGATTATCAATTTGGCCTGAAAACTGTGAAAAAGCAATTGCCCAAGAATCACTGTTTTGAAAAAGCCAATCAACTTGATGCTTTGTAAAAGGAACATTAATTACCATAGGTTCTTTACCAAAATAATGTCTAGACTCAATTCTGCTTTTTTGTACCAAGCAAACTACAGACTCATAGTATGGATTTAACGCTTTGGCTGGTAGCCATAAGAGAGGCTTGTTTTGCCATAATACTGCTGTAGGTGTATGTCTAGTGGGAAAAATATGTGCATACCAAGGTAGGGCATAATTAATGTAATGTACTTGCTGGTTTTAAATAGCCTTTTCAACTTGCAGAAGAACTTGTCTACCTTTTTCAGTTAACTTTCTGGGTGAATTAGGGTCATTATCTCCTTTTAAAATATCACTTAAAGGTTTCAAATCACCAGTAAATACTTTTTTTTTTTTTTTTTGGTTTTTCGAGACAGGGTTTCTCTGCGTAGCTTTGCGCCTTTCCTGGAGCTCACTTGGTAGCCCAGGCTGGCCTCGAACTCACAGAGATCCGCCTGGCTCTGCCTCCCGAGTGCTGGGATTAAAGGCGTGCGCCACCACCGCCCGGCCCAGTAAATACTTTTAAATAAGGGCGCAACCATTGAATCTCCTCCAATAATTTTTGAAAATCATTTAAAGTTTTTAGCTCATCCTTTCTTATTTCCAATTTTTGAGACTTTATCACCTTAGGGTATAATACATGTCCTAAGTACTGAAAAGGCGAGTGTCTTTGCACTTTTTCTGGAGCGATAATTAACCCTGCACAGGTAAGACAGTGCTGAAGCCGTCCAAAAGTGTCAAGCAAAATTTCTTCGTCTTTATGCGCAAGCAAAATATCATGCATGTAATGAATAATATAAGTCTGTTGAACTTGCTCTCTAACTCTCTGGATAGCTTGAGCTACGAATTTCTGACACAGTGTTGGGCTATTGACCATTCCTTGGGGCAAAAGCTTCCAGTGGAATCTTTTCATGGGTTCTTTAAAGTTGACTGAGGGAACACTAAATGCAAATCTTTGACAGTCTTGGGGAGCTAAAGGAATGGTGTAAAAACAATCCTTCAAATCCAAAATAATTTTATACGTATTTTCTGATATAGCAGTAGGGATAGGCAATCCAGGCTGCAAAGCTCCCATAGGTTGTATGGTTTCATTAATCTTTCTCAAATCCTGTAATAATCTCCATTTCCCTGACTTCTTTTTGATGAGGAAAATAGGAGAATTAGAAGGTTCAATGTGACCACTATCCAGCTGCTCCTGTACTAACTGCTGGACAGCCTGTATTTTTTCTTCAGTTAGGGGGCCATTGAACTATCCACACAGGCTGATCGGATTTCCAGGTTATAGGATCTGCATGGAGTACAGGCTGCTCAATGACCCTTCCTAAAAATGCTCCATTACATTCTTATTAGTTTTTTCTTTAGGAGTTAAAGATGACATTTCCATTAACTTTTGGTCAGGAACTTTTTGTTCATAGCTAGTTGTATCGGGACTATATAAGTATACTCCCATATGGCTCATAACATCTCGACCCCACAAATTTACTGGCAAGTGAGGGACAATGTATGGCCAAAAAGTCCCTTCATGACCCTCCTCATCTCTCCAGGAGAGCTCATCGCTGCTCTGCTCGGGACACTGAGTTTGACCAATCCCTTGGAGCTGTGTAATAGTCTCTATTTTGGGCCACATAGCAGGCCATTGACTAGCAGATATAACAGATAGATAGGAGCCTGTATCTAAAAGACCTGAGAAATTTCTCCCATTTATGACTAATGTAAGTTCTGGATGTCGTGGTCCTATGGCTTGTAGCCAATAGGCATCTGACGAACCAAATCCAGCCTCTCCTCTCTTATCTCTTTTAATTGGATTTTTTGTTTGTATTTGAGGAAGTAAGATTAATTGTGCAAGTCTCTGACCGATCTTTATTACTGAAATGCTTGTGGGTGAATGAGTCATCACCTTTATTTCTCCCATAAAGTCAGCATCAATCACTCCAGGGGCAACTAGAATTCCTTGTATGGTAGTACTACTTCTGCCCAACAATAACCCCACAGAGCCCTGTGGCAAAGGTCCATAAACACCTGTAGAGAGGGCTTGCATTCCCATTTCAGGGGTCAAAACTGTATAGATGCAAGAACTGAGGTCTAATCCAGCACTACCTGGTGTTGCTCTACAGAGGTCTTGAATATATTTCTTTGCCGGAGGATTGACTGAATTACCCCAAAGGTCTATTTTGTCGGGGCCTGGGGCGGGCCCCTCCATCCGTTTCCCTGAAATGGACTCTTCTGGGTATTTGTCCTTGACGTGCATTCGCTAGCCTGGTGTTTCCCTCTCCTACTTCTTGGACATAACCCAGGCTCTCTATTTGATCCGAAGCCCTTTCTCTTGCTAGGGCAACTTCTAATATAATGCCCCATCTGTCCACACCCAAAGCAACTTCCAGGAGGTCCAATATCTTTCCCTTGTCTGGAATTAGGGTGTCTTTGCTGGTACAGAACATCCCTAACCGTTTTTTCCTTGTAATGCTGCAGCCATGACTATACCTTGATTGTATGATGGTCCTATATCAGAACAAAGTCGGATATAGTCAGAAATGTTTCCCTTTTTTCTAAAAGGGCATATCGCGGCCTGACATGCTGCATTGGCGTTTTCATATGCAAGTTGTTTTACAAGTAAAAGTCCAGCTTCTGAATCACTAATTAACCTGCTAGCCATTTGCATTAATCTGGAAACAAAATCTTGAAATAACTCATCAGGCCCTTGCCTTATCTTGGACAAATCCTCAGTTTGTCTTCCTGATGATGAAAGCATATTCCAAGCCCTTTTGGCAGCGGCCTGAACCTGAGCATACACCGCTATATCAAAGTTTAACTGTTGACCTGTTTCTCGATAAGGGCATATCAAAGGTGATAGGAATCTGTTGTGCCCGATTTATTTCAGCTGTGGCCTGACACTGTTCCGTGAACTCACTTTTCCACAGCAGATAGTCACCCCCAGATAGACATGCTCGGGCCATTTGTTTCCAATCATCCGGGGGCAAAACTTCTAAAGCCAGGCTTTCTAACAATGCTGTTGTGAAAGGAGCAGTCGGGCCATATTGACTACATGCTGCTTTTAACTCCTTAAGCTGTTTGAAAGGAATGGGAACATGCACTCTATGATATTACCCTGGCGGTCCTGCTCTTCCAGGACCGGAAACATTTGAAAGCCTTGAATTTCTTCCCCTTTACTAGCAGCTTCCCGGAGGAGGCTAGCTTGAAGAGGAGATGTAGCTTTGACAGAGAGGGTTCGCATTGCCTCAGAGGATCTCTGTGCTATGGCAATTACAGGTGGCTTTTCCATTCTAAAAGACGCCTCCCCGGGTGAGTCTAGTTCCACCCCTACAGAGGGAAGAGGAGAGACTTGGAGAGTTTCTATTTTTTGAGGAAGAGAAGTTACTAGGCTTTTCAAGTTTTTCAGTTCCTCCCTTGTCTTATTCCAAGATTTTTGTTCCTTAAACTTAGCGTCATGGCCAAGAGAAACCGGACCCTGTTTAAGCGATGCTGTACAAGGGTTTTCAGGTTCTGCTGGCAGAGCAGAGGGTTTTGTCTCCGCCTCATCTGCCTTGGAGAAGGACCCCTCCTGTTTTTCAGGGTTAGGATCTAAATTATCCCGGATTAATGCCCACAGCCCAAGGGCTTCCACGGGAATGTTTTCTGGCCCGTGTTTTTCATAGTATTTTTGTATTTCAACCCCAACTTTCTCCCAGGTATCCTCATTCAGCTTCCCATATTCAGGAAACCAGGGACACAGTTCTTCTACAAACTGTAAGAACCTCTGTACTTGTAGCTCCACCTTAACGCCTTTGTTTTTTAGTCTCTCTGCAAGTGACTCTTCAAAGGTCTGCTTACTATTTTCCTGCCCCATTTTGATCAAGAGGTCTTTGTTTTTTCTTAAAGCTACTGGCAGGTAATTCTCACACTAATATCCCCAGGTGATTCTACTCTCGTCTTTCTGAGAGAGACGGTTAGAGGCTTTAGTTTTTAAGTTTCTTAAGAGAGAAAGATGAAGGCTTTTTAGAGAGACCCCCCCCCCAATTTTCCAAGAAAAGCTTTATAGTTTAAGAGAAAGATCCCCCCCCCCCCAGGAGAGAGACCAACTTTTCCTAGAACTTCTGAACTTTAAACTTTTTGGCTTTTTACACCCCCATTTTTGCCTCAGGGAGAAAACACTTTCTCCTGCTGCTTGGATTTAGCATTTCAGCTGTCCCCAGGTCAAAAGCTTCCATAGGAAACTTTTTCTTCCCCATAAGCTCAAAGAAGAGCCTTTTTGCTACCCGTAAAGCCCAAAGAAAGATTTTTTTCCCCAGTTTGCGTTTATAGCTCCCAAAGTGAGAAAATTGAAGAGTTTTTCTGTCTAGTTGCCTTACTTACTTATTTTTTCCTACACAATCTTACACTTCTAAGTTTTTCCTAAACTATATTACTACCCTATACCTTATACTTATTTTTCACAGATAGAAATTGAGAAAGGGTTAGAAGATAGAAAATTTTGACAGAAGAGAATTTCGCTGCAGCATCGGACATCCTTCCAGTCCGCTTTCCTTTTCTCTCGAGGATAAAACCCCTGCTTCTCAATAATATATATAAAAAATATATATTTTCCATAACACCGGCATGCCTTTCCACTGGCAGGGCTGACTCAGCACTTTCACCAAAAACTCTGTAATAAAACTATTATTTTCCTTTATCTTTAGTCCCTATTACTTTGTCTTTAGTCCTCCCCCCCTTTTTTTCTTTAGTCCCTTTTTCTTTTTTCTTTAGTCCCTATTCAGGCACCATTCTGTGGGGGCATTTACCCACCACCCCCACAGTTTCCCAGAGTTTTCTTGAGTGCGAGCAGCAGGAAATATTAGATAGAAGGATTTATAGCAGAGAGTCTTGCAGAGATAAACAAATAGAAAATAAAGGATAGCCTCGAGAGGGCCTGGAACCTATTCCAACGGGCCAACTGTCTCTGCCCCAGGGTTTTTATAGAGACGCCAAGGGGTGGAGCAAGTGCAGACCATCTCAGACACCTGCACTCAGGCCCGTGGTCCTGATCATCCTGTGTTCTGACCTGCTGGGTAAAGCCAAGAGGAACCCGAGAATGGGCTCCCACAAATGGGGTTCTGCATGCGGACCTCCAGCTCAGCATTGCTACTGAGACAGCCTGAGGGAGGTACAAACACTTGATATCAGGGCCATTAACATATGGGGACTTGGGGGGTCTTCTTAGTGTGGGGTGAGCACCCCTTATGAAAAATGTGAGGGACCAGAAATGGTTTTGAAATCTGGATGTTTTAAAAGGTTTGAGATATTTGCATAGATATAATAAGACATCTTGGGGATGGGGTCCTGAACAAAATTTATTTATGTTTCAAATAGACAACTGATATCTGTTGCTAGAGTTTTCCGCCTTGCCCACAGTCAGGACAAATCTCTGTTATTCGCCAGTCCCACAGCCGCTCAGACCCAACCAAAGTAAACACAGAGACTTATATTGCTTACAAACTGTATGGCCGTGGCAGGCTTCTTGCTAACTGTGCTTTTATCTTAAATTAGTCCATTTCCATAAATCTATACCTTGCCACGTGGCTGGTGGCTTCCCGGCGACTTCACATGCTGCTGGTCATGGCGGCGGCTGCAGTCAGTCCTTCTGCCTTCCTGTCCTTTTATTTCTCCTCTCTGTGCCTATCCTTCCTGCCTAGCCACAGCCGATCAGGTTTTATTTATTGATCAATCAGAACAACTTGACATACAGACCATCCCCCAGCACAGCCAAATGCAGACCATCTCAGACACCTGCACTCAGGCCCATGGTCCTAATCATCCTCTATGCGGACCTGCTGGGTAACGCCACAAAGAACCTAAGAAGGGCTCCCACAGGACATACAGAACATCCCACAGCAGATATCTACAGCCCAAAGTCTGTGTGTGTGTGTGTGTCTGTAAATGAGTTGGTGAATGAAACAAAAACTCATGACATAAATTTTCCCACTTCTAGCATCTTTGTCAGTGATCAAAAAGTGCTGGATTTTGGAGGGTATGAGATTTCTGATTAGGGCTTTCAACACATAAAAGCTGATGTAGGTTTTTAAAGTGTTAACTATTAAACGCCATGTGTTTTTAGCACCCCAAAATACTTACTGCTGATTGTTAGGCCCAAAGGAGACTCCATTTCCCAGAATTCCAAAAGGCAGAGTCCAAGTCCAACTTGGCGTGAGTCACGATCCTTGCACATTTGGCTCCTGCACCCTCCAGCCCCTCCCTCTTCCTTCTACAGTCGAGCTCTTCCGGGGACAGCGACTTCCTGTCTCTTCCCTTCACCTCTATGAGCCACGTGTCTGTCTTCTGCACATCTCTGTAACATAACAGCACAGACGCACCCATCCCATCTATTTCTCCATGTGTTGTCCCCCACCTTTCCTAGAAAGCGCTCATCTTGTTTTTCCAGTATTTAGCTGAGGGTCTGCCACGCCCGTTGCTGGACTCCGCTCACCCTTATTTCCTCCATGTCGCCTTTCTGGAGCTTTTCTCTGAAATGTTGATGTCTCCAGGATGTCAATCATTTTCTTAAGACAGTCATCCTTATAAAGTCCTTCACATCAGAAACAAGCAGTCACAATGCGGAAAGTGTGCCTTGGTCTGAACAGAAGGACTTGAGTCTTGAAAAGCAACTTCAAGCAAAAGTGGCACCAAGACAGAACGTTCTTTGATTATAGTTTCACCAGTCAAGGAGTTTTGAATGGGGACCAATATCATGGTCTATCACAGAATAAGTGTAAATGTCCTGTGTGGTTGAGAAAGGGAAGCTTTAAGGTTGGGTTTTTAGCTAAGTGGTGATGGGCTTGCCGAGAATGCTCAGGCTCCAGGGCCCTTCTGTGCCATTGAGAAACAGCAACCCAACAGTGTGGATGAGGTTCTGAAAGAAAAATCCAATGGTTTCTCCCCTGTGATCACACTTCTCTCTCTCTCTCTTTTAAAAATAGCTGCATTTCTCTTCTTGCTTATTCTGAGTGCTACTTCAATCCCACATTCACTCTCAAGAGGAAAAGAAAACCCACCTCTAGGAAATGGGGTGAGAATAGATTATAACTTACAAAATTGACGCTTAAAATAAATCACCAAAGAAAATCAGGGGACAGCTGGCAAGATGGCTCAGTGGGAAAAGGCAAACACACACACACACACACACACACACACACACACACACACACACACACAACAAATACATAAATGTAGGAAAACAGGGGAGAGCTTGATGAGTTGGCATGGGCCTATCATCCTAGTACTTTGGTGGCTGAGGCAGGAGGATTTGAAGTCCTAGGCCAGCAGGGGCTATCTGGTGAGTCTCTGCCTCAAAACAGACAGACAGAGCTAGGTGTAGTGGTGCACAGCTCTGATCCCAGCATTTGGGAGGCTAGGCTAGGGAGACCAACCACTTCTGAGACCAGCCTGAGTTACACAGTAAGGTCCCGGCCAGCCAGGGTAACAGCAAGATCCTGTCTCCAAAACCAAGAAGGAAGGAGGAGAGGAAAGGAGGCAGGGAGTGGGCATAATGTTTTCCAGCCAAGATTAAAAAGACAAGAAACAAAGCTTTGACTTCTAAACTGCTTATGTAAGAAAACTTTTTGGAGTTCGACATGGCAGTTCACTCTTCCATCCCAGGACCTGGGAGGCTGAGGAAGGAGGATTGACAAAGGCTAGCCTAGGTTACATAGTGAGTTTTAGGTCAAGCTGGGTGCAGAGACTCTGTCTCCAAAAACAAACAAAAGAAAGTAAACATTTAGACTATGAGGGAAATAAGGGGCCTAAAGGGGTGGGGTGGGGAGGGCAACATGGGGTTACGGGTGGAAGTGGGGAGAGAAAGCATTGCTTGTTTAATGTTATATAAGGAATCTCTATTTAAAAACATGTATGTATACACATGTGACGTAAAACCAGAAAGGAAGCTATGGGGGAAGGGGATCAGTGAGAGGAAGAAGGGTGGGGAAGGGCAGTGGGGGGTAACATGAGCAAAACACAATGATGGACATGCATAAAATATCACAGTTAAACCAGTTATCTTATACACTAACCAAAAAATTTAACTGGAAAAAAAGCAGAGGAGGAAAAAAATTACAAATATCTCAATAAAGGGACTGGAGAGATGGCTCAGTGGTTAAGCACATTTGCTCCTCTTACAGAGGACCTCAGTTCAATTCCCAGCACCCACATCAGATGGCTCACAAATGCCTGTAACTCCAGCGCCAGTGTATCTGACGCCCTCTTCTGGTCTCCATGGGCACTGCATACACAAGGCAGACATTCACACAGACATATAAACATAATTTTTTTTTAAAGTTCCAAACTTCAGTGAAAAATGGTGCTTAGAATACTAATTTTTTTAAAATCAAAGATTAAGAAAAAAGGAAGAGCCGGGCGTTGGTGGCGCACGCCTTTAATCCCAGCACTCGGGAGGCAGAGCCAGGCGGATCTCTGTGAGTTCGAGGCCAGCCTGGGCTACCAAGTGAGCTCCAGGAAAGGCGCAAAGCTACACAGAGAAACCCTGTCTCGAAAAACCAAAAAAAAAAAAAAAAAAAAGAAAAAAGGAAGAAAAAACTATAAATGTGTGAATATTTACACATCTACACATATTCATTGAAAATTCTAAGGGAGCCATATTTGTGATGTACACATTCAATTAAGTTTCAAGCTAATCAGGATAATTAAATAATGAACTGTTCTCTGAATATCACGTGATTAAGAAACAACTAACTACAAATATTCTGTCATCCTTATTAGATTACCTAATTGTACCTCATGATGCCCCCCCACCCACAATCCCAGCACCTGGGGGATGAAGGCTGGAAGGTCAGAAGTTCAAGGTCATCCTTAGCTACAGAGTGAGTTAGAGGCCAGCCTAACCAACACTGAGACCCTGTCTTCTTCCTGTTTTCCTTCCCTCCCTCCCTCCCTCCCCCCTTCCTTGTCATTCTATAGCCATTATACAGTTCAGACTGTGAAGTTCTGATTCTCCTGCCTCCACACCCCGTGTGCCGAGAGGGCAGACGTGTGCCATCACACCCAGCGGCTTTCAGTGCCGCGGAGGGAACTCGGTCAGGCTTCACACAGGTGAATCAGGCATCCTACCAGCTGTGCTCGGAAACAAAGCTCTGGCTGCTCTCCCAGGGGATTCAGGCTCCCTTCCCAGCACCCACACAGCGGCTCACAGTCATCTGGAATTCCAGTTCCAGGAGAACCCAACATCATCTTCTGGCCTCAGGCACCAGGCACGCGTGCAGTGCACAGACACAGGCGAAACACTCCTACACATCAAATTAAAAGTAGCCAAGTCAGACAAGTGGGCTGCGGAGAGTGCAGCAGTTGAGAGCATTGCTGTGCCTGTGGCTTCTCGCAGCTCACAGGCACCTCTAGCTCCAGTCCCAGGAGATCTGACGCCCTCCTTTGGCCTCCGGGGGCACTGTATGCAAGTGTACAGACACACAGATAAATGAAAAGTAAAATATTAAAAACAACAACAATTCATAAGAGTTGCCATGGTCATGGTGTCCATTCACAGCAATAAACCCCTGAGACACGTTGCTTTCTGGTCAATGGGATTTCAAATAAATACACCAAAAAAACGACAAATGGCCAGGTATGGTGGCACCCACCTCTAATCACAGGACTCTCAAGAAGCAGAGGCAGGAGGATTACAGCAAGTTAAGTTTGTGGACAGTCTAGCCTACATAGCAAGTTCCAGGCCCACCAGGGCTGTAGAAGAGACCCTGTTTTTAAAAGACAACAGTAAAAGAGTGTGTGTCTATCAGGTGGAAGTTGGAGAGATTTCCGCAGTGTGGTGATTACCATGTTCACCTCTCACAAGTGGAAGTGATGAGGTTAAAAGAGAGAGAGCGAGAGAGAGCAAGATACTTCAAATATTTTGAGGACAATAGTTCAGATTTTATTCTGTTTCCATGATGATGCTCTAGGTCTTCTTCAAGATCATAAAGGATTAAGATCTGACACTACATGCTTTTATGCATACAGGCTGTTAGGGTTCAGAATAATGCTCAGAAGCCATGGGCAGCACAGAGGAAGTCATACAGGAAACAGATACAGTGCTCAGGAAGCCATGGGCAGGTGTTGAGTAACAAAAGCTTTATATTAACATTTATTATAGGACTCAATGTATGTAAAATGCCCCAGACAGGAAATCCCTCGAGAAGCAGGTTACTGCTGCTTAGGGCTGGCGACAGGGAGAGAGGAAGCAGGAATAACGGCCAGTGAGGAGAGGCTTTGTTTGTGTGAGGAAAATGTACTAAGTCAGATATTTGAGAGGGTTGGAAAACATGGTGTACTAAACACCAGTCAACTGGATACTTTAAATCAAGACGGACTGTGGCTTGGTATGGTTACACGTGCCTGTGATTCCAGGTTCTGGCAAGAAAGCAGGAGATGGCAAGCTTGAGGCCAGCCTGGGCTACATAGCAAGATGGTGTGTGTGTGTGTGTGTGTGTGTGTGTGTGTGTGTGTGTGTGTGTGTGTGTGTGTGTGAAGTAGATGATATCAAATCATCTTTCAATTTTACAAAAAGGGATACAGCAAAAAACTCAAGCTAGATGCTTGTTTTTTTTTTTTAAGATTTATTTATTATGTACACAGCATGTGTACCAGAAGAAGGCCAGAAGAAGGCACCAGATCTCATTACAGATGGTTGTGAGCCACCATGTGGTTTGGGAATTGAACTCAGGACCTCTGGAAGAGCAGTCAAGTGCTCTTAACCTCTGAGCCATCTCTCCAGGCCCCATTTTTAAAACTTTTTTTTCCCCTAGACAGGGTTTCTCTGTGTAGCTTTGCGCCTTTCCTGGATCTTGCTCTGTAGACCAGGCTGGCCTCAAACTCACAGAGATCCACCTGCCTCTGCCTCCCGAGTGCTGGGATTAAAGGCATGCGCCACCACCGCCCGGCTAAAAAGCTAGATGTTTTTAATGTGAAGAAAAAGAGATACAACTCATAACCCATGCTTAACATCTATAACAGCCATGCTTTGTAATTTTCCATCATCCAAATTTTATATGCTTAACAATTTCATCTTTTGTTCTATCACTATCAGAAAAAAAATGACCTGTTTTCTTCATAATTTTCCTGATAGTTCTGCTGATTTTTATTTAAGTATGATTGCGTTGGTTTGAATAAGAATGGCCCCCAGGTGTATACATTTGGGTGCTTAGTCATCAGGGAGCAGAAGTAAACCCACTTGAGAGGGACTAGAAGGATTAGGAGGTGCAGCCTTGTTGGAGGTTTCAAAAGCCCACGCCATGCCCAGAGTCTCTGTCCGTTTTTGAATCAGGAGGAAGCTCTGGGCTCCTTCTCCAGCACCTGCCTGTCACGCTCCTGCCGGGATGATGGTGGACTAAGCCTCTGAAGCTATGGGGCCAGTTAAGCACTTCCTCTTATAATGATTACCTTGGTCACAGCAAGAGAACAGCGACTGAGACAATGAGGTCACAGACATTGAAGGTTTTCCGGCCGTCTGGCGGACTCACTTTATACTTGGGTGGCCTTGTGTCTCAGCTTGCCCTTGGCCTATTTTATTTGAATCCAGCTCTGCTGAGGCAGTCATGTTTCTATGAGTGTGTTAAAACGTAAGTGTGCACATGTATGCACACATATGCATCATTTTGTATAGCTTAGCCCTGTTTTCTTTCCTTTCGTTCTATTTATTTATTTATTTATTTATTTATTTATTTATTTATTTGTGTGTGTGTGTGTGTGTGTGTGTGTGTGTGTGTGTGTGTGTGTGTGTACCTATGTGTATCCATGTACCACAGTGAATGTGTGAAGAGGTCACAGGATAACTTTCGGGAGTCAGCTCTCTCCTTCCACAATGTGGGTATCTGCACTCTTTTCCTTCTAATTTTTTAGATTTATTTATTCTATGTGTGTGTGTAGCCTGCATGTATGTACACCATGTATATACATGGACAGCATGGACAGCACATCCGTGGAGTGCCTGAGGAGGTCAGAAGGGGTCTGATCCCCTGGAACTGGAGTTACAGACAGTTATGAGCTGCCATGTGGGTGCTGGACTTGAACCCAGATCCTCTGGAAGAGCAGTCAGTGCTCTGAACCACTGAGCCACCTCTCCAACCCCATCTGCCTTCTAATTCAAGTATTTCCTGTTTACGTTTACTCAGATTACCGATTCTGTACTTAATCAACTCAATACATGCCCCTTAGGCTTAATATCATAAAATCAGGGATTGTCTTTCAATTAGTGGGGGAGGGGGGATTCGCCAGTTGGTAGCAACAACACCCGCTTTCCTACCCTCACGCCATAAACTTTATTGCAGTTTTTCTTACCGTCATAACCTCGGACTTCCTGCATCATTGTCACATCTATTGGCCATTTGATCTTCAAAAGGACTAAACTAAGTCAGACCCAGGGGTGCACACATGCAGCCCTGGCGCTTGGAAGGCTGAGGCAGAAGGATTGCGGAGAGTTTGAAGCCATCCTGGGCTGCAAACAGAGGGCTGGGATGTAGCTCAATGATGGGCTTTGTGTCTAGCATGCATGGAGCCCTAGACTCAAATCTCCAGACCCACAAGGGGAAGAAATGTCTGTAAATGCATCCCCGTGTCTGTGAGCGGAGAAATGGAGCGGCTGGCATGGGGGAGGCAAACCTCGCCGTCTGAGGAGTCACCTGACCTCACGTATGAGCACTACCTGCTTTACCAGACCCTGGACTGGAAGCTGCTACAAAAGCCACCTCACCCTTGGTTCTGAGACCACGGGATTACCGACGAGCAGCCACAGAGCACAGAAACTGACGACAGGTCCCAAGCGTTCTCCCGAGTGCTGGGCGGATATGACAATGTGCCCATCACTGAGGCGAACATCAACGGTCGGGAACATCTTCCTAACACTGAGCAGACATTTCCTAACTCCTAGCCACGTGGACCCCAAGAAAGGAATGGCTGCGGATCTAACTCAGCGGCAGAGTGCTGATGTCGGATGTGCTTACCTAGCCTGTGTCAGGGGAAGGGCTTGATCACGGCACCACAGCGGGAGGGGAGAGGAGAGGGCAAAGCGGATTTCAGTCAGAGGACACACTGGCACTGGCACGGATGCTCTCTCAGATGGCTCAAAAGAATACCTAACACTAAATGTGAGAACGGGACTGCTCTTTTGAAACAAGGTTACACAGCTCAGGCTGGCATCAAACTCACAGCCACCCTCCTGCCTCATCATCCTAAATGTTGAGATTACAGTATGCTTCAGTATACAAGAATGATTTTTAGTTTTGAAATGTGTATTTATTGATTTTTTTAAAAAATAAGCTGGCCTAGGTAACCAAGGATGACTTCGAACCTCTGATCCTCCTGCCTCTACCTCCTGAGGTGCTGAGATGATGGATGTACACTGTCGTGCTCCGTTTATGCAATGGTGGGGACTGACCCTGAGGCTTTGTGCACGCTAGGCGAGCGCTCTGCAGACTGAGCCACTTCCGGCCCGCTCCCTTTGGTTCCTGCAGATTTGTTTATCGGAGTACTTATTTCATCAGCTCATACAAGATATTTCAGTGACCCCTGGGAAGATGCCCACAACACAAGATTCTCTGCAAGAACACTGAATTCAGTGGGTCCACGTGCTGGGATGAACCCAGGGCTTCCTGCATCCATGTAGGCCCACTGCCAACTAAATGGCAGCTCCAGTCCACACATGGGTTTTTAAGAGCATTCCACTGAAGGTCTATCAGAAACACAGCCTGCCAAGGACAATCTTAAGAGCCATGCCATATTGCCTGTAAAAAAATCTGTATATCTAAATTACTCTTTCAAAGCTCTTCCAGTAAGCAAAATAGAACTGTGCGTGATACAGCATGTCATGGTTTCCCAGATTTGTGTGTGTGTGTGTGTGTGTGTGTGTGTGTGTGTGTGTGTGGTTTTCTTTGTTGTTGCTGTTGTTTGGGTTTTTTTTTTGTTTGTTTTTGTTGATTTGGTTTGGTTTTTTGAGACAGGATTTCTCTGTATACCCCTGCTTGACCTGGAACTCACTCTGTAGACCAAGCTGGCCTTGAACTCACAGAAATCAACCTGCCTCTGTCTCCCAAGTGCTAGGATTAAGAGCATGCACCACCATCGCCCAGCTGGTTTCCCCAGTTTTTTGGGTGTGTGTGTGTGTGTTTGTTTTGTTTTGTTTCTACCTGGCCTACAGCTGTGTGTCGTATCAGTGAAACACAGGAATCGGAAGCATGAAATCCATCATCTTCTTCAGGACTCTCTAATACCTGCCTTTCAGTATTCACTGCCTCTCCTTTCCTACTTCATGTGGAGATCACAGGAAACCTGCAGAAGTCAGTTCTCTCCTTACACCCCGGGGCGATGAACAGAACTCAGGTCATTGGGCTTGACTCACTCTAGACATAACTGGAACAATTAACTTAAATATTGCTTAGGTCTTTACTAAAGACTCAATAAACATTGACCATTACTGTCTTGGGGTTTCTATTGCTGTGAAGAGAGCTGAGGGAGGAGAGGACCGGAAGGAGAGGCGTTACACACCTCCTTTCCTACCCAGCCAGTGGGAGTTCCGGCCGTCTTTCCTTATCATCCTAAGAACAAGACAGGCCTTGAAAGGGGACAGTACACCAACTGCTGAAACATCAGACATTACAGGTGACATTGACGCTCTCAGGCAGAATAACATGACGTCCATTCGACAGCCAGGCTGGCCTCATTCAGAGCACTCCGGCCTCCACAATGCTGAGATCACAGGCAGGAGCCATCAAGTCTAGTATGACTGCCCTGAACTCCTGATCTTCTCACCTCCATGTCCTGGGTTAAGTTAGGATTACAGGCATGTGTGTACCTCCACACCAGTTTATAAAGTGCCAGCAACTGAACCCAGGGCTTGGTGTGCACCAGGCAAGTGCTGGAAAAATGAGCTGAATTCCCAGCCCCACGACAAGACAACATGAAAAGCGCAGGTCCAGAAGGCATCAGAGCTCTCCCCTGTGTATCCAGTAAGTCCAAAACAAGCCCCCCAAGTCCCAAATCCTGATAAAACAAGTCAAAGCTGTGAGCCACACACAGAGTGGGATTTCTCAGTTGTGGAATCACTTAAATAGGTGTCCAGTTAGGAGTACAAACTGTGTGCTTGCACGAGTGTGTGTGTGTGTGTGTGTGTGTGTGTGTGTGTGTGTATGCATAGGTGTGCTTTTTATATGTGTGTGTGTGAATGTGTATATATATGTGTGTGAGAGAATGTGTGTGTATGTACATGTGTGTATATGCATGTGTGTGAGTGTGTCTGAGGGCACCCGCACACACATGATGCACAGACATGAATGCAGGCAAAACACTCATGCACAAAAGATAAAACAAAATTTAAATTGAAAAAAAAGAATTATTTTAGGGCCTGGAAAGATGGCTCAGTGCTTAAGAGCACATATTGCTCTTGACCCAAGTTCCATTCCCAACATCTATGTTAGGTGGTTCACAACCACCTGTCATTCCAGTTCCATGGGGATCAGAGTCCTCTGGCCTCTGGGGGCACCCAAGTTCACACACACACACACACACACACACACACCTAAAAATAAATCTTTTTTTAAAAGGATGACTTTAAGCTAAGTAAGGTGCTGCATGCTTATGATCCCATCACAGGTAGGCGATGGCAGGAGAATTGCTGTCAGCCCAAGGCCAACCTGGACCCCAGTGAGTTCTAGACCAGCCTGGGCTACATAAGCACACTGTCTTTGCCCCAGCCCCCACAAAACACTATAAAGAGAATTATTTTAAATGAGAAAACGAATTTTGAGCCACTCACTCTAATGTATGATTTATGGTTTTCTTTCCTGTTTTATTGCTGTTGTGATAGTTTTTTGTCACAAAACACAATTCTTTACTGAGCACTTACCCTCAGACAGACTGAGGGCCATCTGTCCATCCATCCATCCATCTATCTATCTGTCTGTCCGTCCATCCATCCATCCATCCATCCATCCATCCATCCATCTATCTATCTATCTATCTATCTATCTATCTATCTCCAGATGAGGCCGCTGAGATAAGATGACCTACACAATATTAAATTGTGAAGGACAGGTCTTGGCTCCTGGCCCAATATTTTCCCTTGAAAAACTGATTCTTGGGTTCTAAATGGAGAGAAGAGGGAGATAAATGTAACGATGAATTATAAATGTACCCTTACTTAGTGGGACTAGTACACAGGCGGTGTGCATTTATATACATAGTATAAAGTTAATGTGAAAGAAAAGTATCAAGTTCATGGTTTGCCAGGAGACTGAAATCAAACAGACAAAGCCAGAGCAAACAGCTCCTGCTCACAAGGCCCAAGATGCACTGGCCGGGCAAAACTCAGGGCAAACATTTGTTTCTCTGGGCAAAGATACTTTAAGACAAAAGGTAACTTTTTTCCCCCCCTTTTTCTTTCCTTTTTTTTCCTGTTTGTTTATTTCTTTTTTGTTTTTCCAGACAGTGTTTCTCTGTGTAACAGCCCTGGCAGTCTTGGAACTGGTTTTGTAGACCAGGCTGGCCTCGAACTCACAGAGATCCGCTTGCCTCTGCCTCCTGAGTACTGAGATTAAAGGTGTGCACCACCATGACCTGCAGCTTTTTCTTTAAGAAAATGTATTTACTTTCATGTGTATTTGTGAGTGCCTGTCTGTAAGTACACATGCGTACCAACTGCATGCCTGGTGCCCCTGGAGGCCAGAACTGGAGTTTTAGGTAGTTATGAGCCACCATGAGGGTATTTGGGACCAAAGCCAGGTCCCCTGAAACAGCAAAGCATACTCTTGACCTCTGAGCCAGCTCTCCAGCCCCATGAGTAATTTTTTTTCTGTTAAATTCTTAGCTGGGAACCAGGTATGGCAGTGTGGACCCATGACCTAACCTGAGAGGATCCCCGGAACAGAAGGGTCAAGGCTATCTTATATTTGGCTGTATAGCAAGTCTGAGGTCAGCCTGGCCAAAATGAGAACGTCTCCTCAAAACAATCAATCAATAACAAGCTCTTTTTCTTGTTTTTCTTTGATTTCTTCCAATTTTTTGTTTGTTTTTTCTTCCATTTCCTTAAGGGAATTTTTTTATTTCCTCTTTAAGGGAGTTTTTTTTTATTTCTTCTTTAAGGGCCTCTATCATCTTCTTAAAGTCATTTTTAGGATTGATTTCTTCTGCATTGGTATGTTCAGGTCTTGCAGGTATAGAATCGCTAGGTTCTGATGTTGTCATATAGGTCTGTATGTTGTTGCTTGTATTTTTGCACTGGCGTCTACTCATCTCTTCCTCCGCTTGGTGGTGTCTGTGTCTGAAGGTGCCTCTCGTGTTCTGATAGTCTTGGTCCACTAGAAGTTCTTGGTCGAATCGGTGCTGTTGGGCTCTGTTTCTCCAGGAGCAGCTTAGTCCAATCAGTGTTAGTGGGTTCTGTCTCAGGGAGCAGTTGTTCCCAGTTGGTGCAGGGTGGGCTTATGGCTCCAGTGGTTGTTGGGTTCACAGGGGCTGGGTTTTTTTGGTGAGGGAGCAGGGAAAGGTAGCTGTCTGGTCCCTGGAGCTCCGATGGCTGGGGCCTAGGGGCTAGAGACCTGGTCTGCTGGTCCGGAGATGGGGCCTTACCTGTTCCCAGTCGGTGTACGGTGGGCTTATGATTCTGGTGATCTGGTTCGGTGGCTGGACGGCTCCTTCTCCTGTGTTCTCGGGTCGAGTTTTGCTCGATTGCCAACTCCTCAGCTGATCTTGTGTCGTCAGACTGAAGGCTGCCGGCTTCTGAAACCCCTCCCAAATGGATCTTAGCTGAACAGGTTGATCAGTAGGGCAATCTCATCAACACCTCTGCAGGATTGGCAGCTGGGCCCCAGGTTGGCCTCGGGCTCTGTAATCCTGGACTGAGGCTGAAGACTCACTTCCAAGACAGGATGTTCAGCAAGGTTGGCCAACTGGTACCCACCCTCTCTGCTGAGAGACTAGCTGGAGTTACAAGGTGGGAACCCAGTTTTCTTCCTTGTCTGATCCAGCGTGTGGCTCTACATCAATATAATTTTATTGTTGTTGTTGTTTTAAGACAAGGTTTCTCTGGGTAGCCTTTACTGTCCTGGAACTTAATCTGTAGCCCAGGCTGGCCTCACTCTCACAGAGATCCGCCTCTAAGTAACTAATTCTTAACTTTTTAAATTTTTCTCCATACTTACTACTACCTTAAAACAGTGAACTTAGAGATGGTGAGATGGTTTATCGGGGAAAGGTGCTTGCCAACAAGCATGCCCAGCCTGGTCTACAAAACCAGTTCCAGGACTGCCAGGGCTGTTACACAGAGAAACCCTGTCTGGAAAAACAAAAAAGAAACAAACAAAAAGAAAAAGAAAAAGTCACTGCCCCACATGGTAGAAGGAGGAAGTTGCCTCTGACCTCCACAGCCCGCCATGGTTCACACATACCGAAATAAATACTAAGAATATTTTTTTCCTGGCGGCGGCGGCGGCGGCGGCGGAGCACGCCTTTAATCCCAGCACTCAGGAGGCAGAGGCAAGTGGATTTCTGTGGGTTCGAGGCCAGCCTGGTCTACAGAGCAAAATCCAGAACAGGCACCAAAACTACACAGAGAAACCCTGTCTTGAAACAAACAAACAAAACAAAACAAACAAACAAAAGAATATGTTTAGTTAACTTGATCCCAGTTTGTCACAGATGTGCTACAGTTTCATGTGCATGCGTGTGTCTGCTCCTCTGTGTGTGCGCCACATGCATGCAGGTGACTGTGGGAGCCAGATCAAGGCCAGAGCCTCTGGAATGGAAGTTGCAGCAAGCTTCGAGCAGCCTGACGTGGATTCCAGAAACCGAACCCAGATCCTCTGCAAGAGCAGCAAGTGCTCTTAACCACTGAGTCATCTCTCCAGCCCCTGCCACAGATATCAAAATAATGTTTTTCAAAGCCTTTTCTGAAACCCCGCTACATCACACACATTTAAACCTGATGCTGAACATAGGTATCTCTATGGAGTCTGCAAAGAAAATCAAGCTTCTTGAAATGTTAACGACAGATTTCTTTTTAGGTGGTGTATTTGATATAAGATGTCTATGCTGAGAAGTGAAAACATGCAGGCTGCCCTTTGTACATGACATCATCGGTACCACACGGCAAAAACAAACAGAGAGACAGCACATTGAACCCTAGCCTCTTTCCTTTATTTTCCAGGTTCTTTCACTTTCTCCATTTTTTTCTAGTGCCCGAAACTCAATGCATGCTAAGTAAGAGTCAACTGCTGAACAGCGTCCTTAGTCCACAACTTGATTTTCTGAGTCTTGATTTTCCTAACGGTAAAACTGAATTAAGCTGGACACGGTGGCTCCTACCTGTAATCTCAGAACTCAGAAGGGTAAAGCAGGGGGATTGCCTGAAGTTTAAGACCAACCCAGGCTACGTTGTGAGTTCCAGGATAGCCTGGCTAACATGAAACTCTCAAAAAATTTAAAAAGTATAAATTATTTTCAACACATTTTAAAAAATGTATTTTTATTCATGTGTGTGGGAGTGTGTGTATGTCACTTGTGTGGAGAGGTCTGAAGAGGGTGTCAGATCTCCTAGAAGTGAGTTCCAAGCAGCTGTGAGCTGCTGGACACAGGCCCTCAGAGAAGCAGGGAGCATTTTCAACTGCTGAGCCAGCTCCCCTGTCCACGGAGTATCATCTCCAAGACTTCTTCCTTTAGTTTTACGTATTTGTTTACTCCATGTGTGTGCACACGAGCTCCACGACATTGGAGGAGAAGACAGAAAACACCTCGGGTGGTGAGTCCTCTTCCACTTGACAGGGATCCTGGAGACTGAACTCCGGTCATCAGGCCTGGCAGCAAGCACCTTCACCCACAGAAGCATCTTTTTGTTCCTTCAATACATTTTAAAAACTGACACTTGATCCTTCCAGTTTCCAAATACTCAAAAGACATAGTTTGTAGACACCAGCCACTAAAAGGCCCTTAGAAAATAGGACACAGTTTTAACACATATTATTCTCTCATTTGTCTGCGAAGACACTGGAACCTGAAACACAGGCACTGGGAATAGCGCCCAGAATTAATGAGCACTGATTTGAAAAGGGTCCTCATTGCCTCGTTGTGGTTTCATTTCACTTTGTATTTAGTGATACAAACCCGCCTGGCGGAAAGCATGCTGACAGCCAGGCTCCATGGTCCACATCTGTAATCCCAGCACTCAGGAGGCTGAGACTCAGGACTGCTGCAAGACCCAGGCTAACCTGGGCTACATATGGGGTCGGAGTCTATCCTGTTTTAATCAAACAAACAAACGAAAAGGATACTGAAAGAATATACAAAGCCAGGTGGCGGTGGCCCACGCCTTTAATCCCAGCACTCAGGAGGCAGAGGCAGGAGGAGCTCTGTAAGTTCGAGGGCAACCTGGGCTACAGCAACCACATCAACCCACTGAGTTAACATTTAGAAAGTGCAGCAAGAAAGTGACATCCATTTCTTCCCCCTAAGCAAAAGGGCTCCTCCTGCGCCTAACTTGTCACTTTGGGGCTAACTAATCTATGGCTGGCATGAACTTTTTCTCCTCAGGGGCAGGAGATGCTGGCTGTACATGCTCTGGGGAAGAGCTGTTTTCCTGGGCCTAGCTTTTCTCCGTGGTGCTGGGGGTGCTGAGCATCAGCCCGGAATTGATGGATTCAGATGGGTCCTTGCCAGTGGGCACCCCCCTCGCCCATGGATGGCTCTTGGTCCTGCACCTGCTCCTGCCACCTACCCCGAAGAAAACACGGGTTCCCTCACTCGGGAGGAGCAGTGGAGAGCACCTGATGCCTCGGGCTGCAGCGGGCCGCCCTCCCCAGCCCTCCCCAGCCCTGCCCAGCCCTGCCTACAGCCACAGCAGGGCAAGCAAGGCCTCTCTTCCGGGATTGCCCAACCTTGCCTGAGTCATGAGCTTGTGCAAGACCTGGTGATCCCAAACTTCCTGTCTTCATTATTTCTCCTGGCCCTCCCTCTCAGGAACTTGTCACTGGAGAATGACATGCTGCTCCAGTCAGTTTCCTTTCTCTGTAGACTGGTCCCTCTTTCCCTCTCATTTTACCTCAGGCTGTCCTCCGGCTCCATTTCTCTGAGACTGTGCTTTATAAAGTCACCTTTGACTGGACGCTCTTTCTGTCTCCTTTTGTTTCCTTTTACACACACACACACACACACACACACACACACACCCTCAAAACAGAATCCTGAAGCATATTGTACTCATTACATTTCAAATACCAGACAAGCAACTCAAGGAAGACTTTAACTCAAGGAAGGCAGGCTCACAGTTTCAGAGGGGATCCATGGGGGAGGCAGGAGCAGGGGCGGGGGTGGGGGAAGGGCACAGCAGCAGGAGCATGCAGAGGCTGGTCACATTGCATCCACAGCCAGGCTATAAAACCTCAAGGCCCATCCCCCCAGCGGCCCACTTTCTCCAACCAGACTCCACCCTCTAAAGGTTCCTCAACCTTCTGAAACAGCGCCACCAGTTGGGGATCCAGAGTTCAAACATGTGAGCCTGTGGTGGAGCATGTCATATTCAAACCACAATACACATATTCTATTACAAGAACTACAGCAATTTAAAATAAATTCTAGTCATGCAGTAAGAAATGTTACCCAA
Source organism: Peromyscus maniculatus bairdii (assembly GCF_049852395.1). Taxonomy (NCBI): domain Eukaryota; kingdom Metazoa; phylum Chordata; class Mammalia; order Rodentia; family Cricetidae; genus Peromyscus; species Peromyscus maniculatus. The sequence goes on along the minus strand of NC_134852.1, from coordinate 54,676,806 downwards.
TAGAGCTTGCATTTTACAGTCATATTTTTTGTTTTATGCCAAGAAAAGACCTTAGTGAGAAACTACAATGATCAGCTACTTAAACCTTGATCATAAGCCCAGATCTTCATCCATAAAGTTAAAAATATAATTATCCTCTCCCCCTTAGGAATCAATGGTATATGCAGTGAGCCATCTCCTCAGAGAATGCCTGGCATTCTTTTCTATGATAAAGGCTGGGACTGGAGAGTGGTATGACTGATAGAGTACTTCCCAGGGCACATGAAGCCCTGGGTGAAGTTTCCATACCCCGACCCCTCCACCGACACAGTAATCCAAATCAAACCACAATAAGAAAGAGTCCAGGTTTAGTGCGTAAACCACCCCAGATGATTTTCCAGCTCCGCGTCTGTTCTCTCCGGGGCGGTTTAAATACCCTGTAGGAGTGGTCATGAGCATGTGGCAGGCTTTCCGAGCTGGAGCAGGGTTTAGAGAGAGATGGGAAAGGGGGGCTGAGGGGGAACTTCCACCTGAACCCTGGGTTTGCTCTCCAGCTTGCGCAAGCCTGGCATGCTCTACCCCCAAGTGCTGGGATTACAGGGGTGGACTGCCTCCCCAGCTGGTCCCTGACTCCATCTTTCTAAACCAAGAAGACAGGGGTCTCCTAACTCCAAAGCAATCTCCGATGTCCCCAGCACTATTCCCGCTCCCCTCGCTCCCCTCCGTGTCCTCCAGCCAGTTTCTACTCAGCTGGCCTGCTCTGCTTTCATGCCTCTCTCCCCCAGGACTGCGCTCAAGCACCTGCCCCCCACACCCTCACCCCGCTTCCCTCTACCCTATTATAAAAGGAACGTGTTCACTTCGTACTAGGCTGGGGAGGCAGGCAGCCTATTCTGATAGGTGAGTTCCAGGCTGCTGAGAGGTGCCGTCTCCAAAGGTTAACGTGAATGTGCCTAAGGAATGAAGGGTGAGGTTGTTCTCCGGCCTCTCCATGCAAACATACATACACATACACACATACACACACACACACACACACACGCACTCACACACACGCACAGGAAAAAAAATTCAAATTATGTACTTTGGCTTGTTTTCAATTTGCAGTTTACATGGAACATCTTTTCTTTCTCATTTCAAGATCTTCCAGAGCATTCTTAGAAGTGGCAAGATGGTCCAACTGCAGTCTGATTAACCTCTCCCCCTAATACTTTTGGATTCTTACTGTACCATAAACCATGTTCCTATATTTCAGTTTCCTTGGGCGAGTCTTTCTGTTGGAGACATTTCTCCACTCTCTTGCATCTCTGACCCCTTTATGTCAGCTTTTGACCCACACCATCTTGACGGAGATGTCTGGAGACCAGGCTGATGGGTGCAGGTATACCTGCTGCCTCAGACTGTAAGACCTCCCTCCAGGGCAAAGGCTGGGCTGCCTTTGGGGAAGGATCAGAATTGCTAACTCAGGGACTCCTTCGCCGGGAGGCACATTCAGATACACAACACCATGTCAGTATTGTGTGTGTGCGCTGGAGATCAGAACGGAATTTTCTCTAAGACCCTTGGGACCATTTTCTTAAAAGATCTCAAACTGTTTGACCTTCAGACCCCACAAAATCTGGGTCTGGCTTCTTCAAGGTAGTATGTTTGTTCCCTGTGGCATTTTTAGAGAAGCCCTGCTGCTTCCCAGTCCTGGGACAGAGGCAGGCTCCCGCTGTTGGAAAAACAGGTCCCTATCCTAGCTAGGAAAGACCCAGGCTAGCTGGATGCTGGAGTGGTGGCTCTGCAGAAATGTCCCGAAACGGTTAGTTATGCTCACAGAAAGAGCACCAGTATACAATGTCTGGGCCCCGGCTCCTCAGCCTCTTCCTCAGATGAAGGGTGGGAGAAGAGAGGGCCACCGCAGCTGGTGCACACAGCATACCTAACTGAGTCACACTGTCCTGAGATGATTTTTTAAGGCAATATTTGAGAAGTAACAAAAACAACCTCCACTTCGTCATGCAATAGCTAAGATAACATTCACTGGCTGTTCCGGTCTTGACAGACATCCAGTACTCCAATCCTCACAGCCACTTCACAGCTTAGTTACAAGGGCTTTGATCTCACTGTGAGGAGGCTCAGCGATGGTAAAACCCCACCTTGGTGGAAGGAAACACGAGGGTATCTGCAGGTCCAATGAGGCTTTTTTAAAAAAGAAGACATGAATTTGGGGAAGCAAGAAGTGGGGGTGGTTCTGGGAGAAGCTGGGAGTGCATACAATCAAAAGACATTGTATGAAATTCTCAAAGAACTATTTTTTAAAACGGTTTAAAAAGATTTAAGCTTCCATTTTTATTAATTATGTGTGTCTGTGTGTGGGCATGTACATGAGTGCAGGTGCCCTCAGAGGCATCCGATTCCCTCGCTGGCTGGGCAACCAGATGTGGTACTTGTACGATGTATGGAGGTCCTTGTGCTCAGAGAAGCACTAGGGGAACCAGGAATGTTAAACACACAAGGTTGTCCCTTCAAAGGGAGAGATGTACAAACTGTTTTCCACCCAGACGCTTATCTTGAGCCTGTTCATCTCAATCTATCTATAGGGCTACTCTCCCTCAGACACTTACGAGCATGTTTACCCTGAGCCTCCTTCCTTAACTGACAGGCCATCGCCTGTACTGAGTCATGTCCTAAGCCTCACTATCATGCTCATTATCACCAGGAACATTTCCCAATTGTACTGTTGTTGTGGAACAACCCTCTTATACACTATGAATACGCATTACGTTCACTGACTAATAAAAGCTGCCTGGCCAATAGCCAGGCAAAAAGAATAAGTGGGCGATCAAACTAAGGATAAGGGAGAAAGGAGGGTGGAGTCAAAGCCAAGAGGAGACACGAAGAAGCAAGATGAATGTGCCAGGCTAATAAAGGCACTGCCACATGGCAGAGTGTAAAGAAGGAATATGGGTCAATTTAAAATGTAGGAGTTACTTAGTAATAAGCCTGAGCTACTGGTCAAGCATTTACAATTAATATAAGCCTCTATGTGGTAATTTGGAAGCTGCTCCTGGGACAGGAAAACTCCACCAACATACCGTGTCCTTTACTATGCCTATTTGGGGTCAGACTCTGGGTTTGAACCAACACTGGCTGAGTTGTGTTGAACTGGATTTCCTTCTTGCCTCCTCTGGAATAACACTCTGCTGGCTGTGGTTTTTGCACACACACACACACACACACACACACACACACACACACACACACACACACACACACACACAGTGGGTACTGGCACAGAATTTGGGATTCTCTGGAAGAGCAATATGTATTCACTGCTGGTCCCTGAAGAGAACTGGAGTACTGTGAACCACCACATGGTGCTGGGAACTGACCCAGGCCCTCCAGAGACTTGCTTCCATGGGATTCTAAATCCCATCAAGCTGAAATCAAGATAAACCATCCTAGTAACTAAGCCAGCTTTGCCCCCCTGAACTTGCCCAACTTTCTCCTGGGCTACTCTGACCTTTAGGGCTGCGCCTCTTCCTGTCTTTGGGTGTTCACTCATGTGACTGCTCCCCAGCAAAGCCGATGGAACAGTGGAAGGGAGGTCCTTGGCCACTTGCAGCTGTGACCCACCTGTCACTGTATCCACCTGCACACATCACCCGCTTACTAGACACCGGCACACAGCGCATTTTTATGTTCCATGTGGCAGAGGCAGAACACAGAGGTCAGGGACTCTTGGATCTAAGTTCCGGCTCTAACTGTAGAACAAGCTGATGACAATCAAGGTCCCTGGAGGCTTCACACCAGGGCCCAGCACAGAACCCAGGGCCTCAAGTGCACTGGATAGGCGCGCTCGCTCCGAGCTACATCATTGCCCTCTTTTTAAGACAGGGTCTCACTAAATCCCCCAGGCTGGTGAACTCCCTCTGAAGGCCAAGACGGCTTTGTACTCTCAATCCTCCTGCCTCAGGCTCACCAATGCCGGGGCCACAATGAGCCTGTGTGGATCCCCAGGAAGGGATACCTCTCTTTCACTCTGCTTCATTCATCCTCCTTCCCCACAAACAGGAAAGAGCAGGGGGAAATGTGTGGCGTGGCTATAGAAGGGCTCCGGCCAGCTTTCCGAGGTGTCCTTCCCCCAGCTGGGGTGAGGGTTGTTTTCAAGGCATTTTCTCATGTAGCCCGAGCTGGCCTCAAACTCTACATTTTAAACAGCTAAGGATGACCCTGAATTTCTGATCCTCCTGCCTCCACCTCCCACGTCAGGGATCACAGGGTGTACACCACCAGGCCTTTTTGCCCAGCCTTGTAAGTGCCAGGCAAGCACTCTACCAACTGAGCCGCACCCCCCAAGAGCTGAACACAGTTAAGTGTCTCGTGAACAGTGGGTCAGAACTTTCAGAAATGGCTCCTCACTGCAGGGGAACTAGTACTCTACCCATCGATCCAACAAATGCAGGAAGTCAGAACAGGACAAGCCCTGCTTTCAAATGGACTGAGACAGGGGGCTGAACCAACATCAACAGTGACCCATGAGTGACATGGTGAAGCTGCTACATGATGAGCACTTTTGGAGCTGGACAGAGCCCACTGACATTTAATTGTCTCTCAAAAGCGTTTAACCTTTAGTGTGTCAATAAAAAGCACCATTAAACTTTCAGGGCAGTATCCACTTGGAGTGAGAGTTAGAAGCACACTGGATGTGGAGGATGTCTCATCTGTCCCAGAGGCTCATGTGGTTCACCATCCTGTGCAGCAAGCAAACCCACACAATGGTCTGTGTCAAGTGGCCAGTTGATAGAGACACAGACACAGACAGACACAGACACACACACACACACACACACACACACACACACACACACACACACACACCAAGAAGTAACATAACTTTAGAGCCTAGCAGTAAAAGTCTTTCTGGCTCTAGACTATAGAACATCCACTCCAGGGGGCCACAGTGAGCCTAAGCCCAGCCACAGGTCTGCTGTCCCCTACTCCCCGTGTCTTCTGTGTGGTTGCTGTGGCTGAACAGCCCCCGCTCTGCATGCACCCAGCACTCTGGCAAGGCCCTGAAGATGATCTGAGATGAGCTACAACACATGAGTGGGTGACTTTATTCATTCCGGCTCTCGACAGATCCTTCTGTGTGGACAGACGCTGCTGCGGCTTCCAGAGGGCCAAGTGCAGAGGGGAGTTTGGGGAAAGTCCAGCAGGTACCTCACCACACAGACAATGCCAAATTGACTGGACTCTTTTTGTAAACAAATGTGGAAGATTTGAATTATGTTCTCACGCCACCAGCTTGGCTTAAATACTTCTCTGACAAAAATAACAATAATAAATTATCTTCAACCCAGAAAATAAGTTGTGTTCAGCAGGGTGACAGGAGGGTCCGTTTGTCGCATTGCACCACAGGCTACACAGGAGAGGACACAGGGCCGGGGCCTGCCTGAAGTGGGGAGCACGTGCCCTTGTCCCCTGGGGGGCAGCCCTGGCTGTGCCATCCCAGGGAACAAGCCTCCCTCCTCCTCACGTGCGTCTGGTCTTCTGTTTCTTGGTCTGTCTCTTCATGTCTTCAGGGCCGCTGCCTTCAGAGGCCGCCTGGCCAAGGGCTCTGACTCCCTGAAGGCGACTCGTCAGCTGCAGCAGCAAAGGAATGAGCTGGAAGGAGAGAGAGAGAGACCGTGAGACCAGGACGGCCCTGCCCTCACAGGCACCGGCCTCTGCTATGGACACTCCAGGGCCTGCGGAACGCCGGCAGGGAGATTTTACCCCAGGGGTGCTAGTTACCTCTCTCCAGGGCAACACCTCCCTAGATGGGCTGGGCCTACCAGTTGGAAATGATGCCACTGGAGTTAATGACCCCAGGAGGAGACATGGGACCCCAGGACAGCTGCGGGGGCCCTTCGCCTTCGCCTTCTCTGAGACACTAGGCCCACCGGTGTGGTCTGTCTCCTGACCCCTGGCCCTACCTTGTCGTGGTTGTAGCCCGCCAACAGCAGCAGCAGCGTCAGGGGCAGGGCGATGTAGGAGCCTTGGGCAATATCCTGCTCAGGCAGCTTCCTCTGCAACAGAGAACCATGACTCCTTGTGATGACGTCAACCACTGTTACCCAGAGCTTCAACCCTCTCAGCCACCAGTACACTGGCACCAAAGTTACCCATAATCCCTTGATACCAAAAAGACACTAACCAGGGTGTGGGTGTGAATATCCTGACTCAGATCTGGAACCCAGGCACAAGGAGACGCCAGTGACCAAAGACTCCCTCTTCCTATCCCAAATGAACTCACTCTGGCTGAGGATGACCTTGAACCTCTGACCTTCCTGCCTCTACCCCCTGATGCTGAGATTAAAGGTGTATACCAACTTGCCTGGTTGCTGTGGGCTGGGTACCCAACGCAGAGCTCTGTATGCACCAGCAGGGCTACATCCCAGCCCTGCGCAGCCTTAACTGACAAGCACTCAAAGGCATGCACGACAGCAGAAACCTGCAGCAGGCTGCATGTCCACACCAGGGGATGAGCTGGGCACGCTGTGTGCTGTGGCTCGGAACACTGTCCCCCCAGATTCCTCTGCTGAGACCTGTCCCATCTGAACTAGTGTGACGCACTGACCAAGGGTCTGGGGACACCGCTTTGGGGAGGTGATTAAGTAATGAGAGAAGAGCCTTCAGGAATGGGGTCAGCGCCCTCAGAGACCAGGCTGAGAGGAGCTAGTTCACCCATCTGTGGTGCGGGAACAGCCACAGTGCGCCATTCACGGAGCGGGGCACTTGGGCACTCACTCTCTGCAGCGGAGTCTCCGATCCCAGCCTCTAGAACCACGAGGAGCAGTTACTGTTTGCCAGTTACCTGGTCTAAGTGGAAATTTTAGCGCCCTGAACTGACTGAGAGACACGGTGCCTCCATACAATGGGGACCATGCAACTAGGAAATCTAGTGATCCCTAGGCATCTCAAAGAAACATAAATTCTTACTTTTCCCAGAAGCAACGTGTAGCAGAATATTATTTAAGGTGTGTTACTTTTGTTTATGTTGCATCTATCTGTTTAACTCTGTGAAGCTGTGTTACTGTGCCTGTCTAAAACACCTGATGGTCTAATAAAGAACTGAATGGCCAACAGCAAGGTGGGAGAAAGGATAGGCAGGGCTGGCAGGCAGAGAGAATGTATAGAGGGAGAAATCTGGGAGGAGAAGAAGTAGCCAGAGAAGGAGGTAGAATCCAGGGGCTAACCACCCAGCCACACAGCCAGGCACAGAGTAAGAGTAAGACATGCAGAGTAAGAGAATAGGAAAAGCGCAGAGGTAAAAGGTAGAAGGTGTGGGAGCCCGTTCTGGGGTTCCTCGTGGCTTTACCCAGCAGGTCCGAATAGAGGATGATCAGGACCACGGGCCTGAGTGCAGGTGTCTGAGATGGTCTGCACTTGGCTGTGCTGGGGGAGGAGGTCTTTTGCTCCACCCCTTGGCGTCTCTATAAAAACCCTGGGGCAGAGACAGTCGGGGCCGTTGGAAAAGATTCCAGGCCCTCTCGAGGCTATCCCATATTTTCTGTTTATCTCCGCAAGATTCTCCGCTATAAATCCTTCTATCTAATATTTCCTGCTGATCGCACTCAAGAAAACTCTGGGGAACTGTGTTGGTGGTAGGTAAACGCCCCACAGAATGGTGCCTGAACAGGGACTAAAGAAAAAAAGGGGGGAACTAAAAAAAAGGGAGGACTAAAGACAAATGAACAGGGACTAAAGACAAAGTAATAGGGACTAAAGATAAAGGAAAATAACAGTTTTATTACAGAGTTTTTGGTAAAAGTGTGAGTCAGCCCTGCCAGTGGAAAGGCATGCTGGTGTTATGGAAAATATATATATATTATATATATTATTGAGAGGCAGGGGTTTTATCCTCGAGAGAAAAGGAAAGCAGACTGGAAGGATGTCCAATGCTGCAGCAAAATTCTCTTCTGTCAAAATTTTCTATCTTCTATCCCTTTCTCAATTTCTATCTGTGAAAAATAAATATAAGGTATAGGGTAGTAATATAGTTTAGGAAAAACTTAGAAGTGTAAGATTGTCTAGGAAAAAAATAAGGCAACTAGACAGAAACTCTTCAATTTTCTAACTTTGGGGGCTATGAATGCAAACTGGGAGAAAAAAATCTTTCTTTGGGCTTTACGGGTAGTAAAATAGCTCTTCTTTGAGCTTATGGGGAAGAAAAAGTTTCCTATGGAAGCTTTTGACCTGGGGACAGCTGAAATGCTAAGTCCAAGCAGCAGGAGAAAATAATTTCTCCCTGAGGCAAAAATGGGAGTGTAAGAAGTCAAAGTTTAAAGTTGGGAAGTTTTGGGAAAAGTTGGTCTTTCTTTCTTCTGGGGAAAAAAATCTTAAACTATAAAGATTTTCTTGGAAATTTTGGGGGAAAATCTCTCTAAAAAGCCTTAAACTTTCTCAAAAGCTCTCTTAGAAACTTAAAAACTAAAGCCTTTCAGAACTCTCTCAGAAGGACAAATTAGAATCACCTGAAGATATTAATATGGGGACCACCTGTGATTAGCTCTAAGGGAAAACAACAAACCTCTTAAGACAGCAAGACCTCTCTAAGTTCTTTCAAGCTTTAACAATCCTCCCTGCAATGCGGGAGGCAGGGACAAGTTCCTAAAAACCTCTTCTAAGCTGTCTCTTCAAGCTAGTAAAAGACAGTGGGTCAGAGTCCCCTGAGGGAAACGCTTGGGAGAGTGTGGGTGAAGAGCTACAGAGAGCCCAAAAGGGCAGGAAACTTTACCTGAGAAAGGCAAAAAAGCCAAGCTTCACAGTTACAGCTGAGCTGAGGCATCAAGGATTTTGTTTCTGAGTGAGCGTTTCAGAATGAAAAGGTGCTCCTAATCCTCCTAATGCAAAGATCCCCTGAAGCAATGCAAACTCTGTTAGCATTGTATCCACACTTCTGACCAAAAACCCAGAGGTGACTGGCCAGCATCTCTGAGTTGGAGTGTATTTCGGGGATACTAGGGTTCCTGCAGTTGTAAACTTCCTGGAGCACAGAGCTGAGGCAGGAAGGTGCAGGACCCAGGGGAAGATTGCTAATGAACAAACAAAACTAAAGCCAGTGGGAATGGCACAGTTGTCTGCTTTCCTACAAGTCCCGGGTTGATAGGTCCACAGTTGAAAAAAGAAATCTGAGAAAAGCTTTCCTATCAGAAAAAGGACCTTTCTGGGAAAATAGTAAAGCTGAACTGTGTCTGAAGCAGTTGTGCTGCTGAGTCAGAACCTGTCTGGGGAAAGAGCCCAGCCAGGGCAGAACAGAACAATCCAGGAGTAAAGATTTTCTGTCAGAGAAAGCACCTCTTTGAGAAAAGCCGATGAGATGAGGGAGTGTAGCCCTGAGGGGTGATTGCCTCTGGCATAAGCTCTGTCCTGAGCACCTAGACAAGCAAATGCAACTCACTGGGGGACTGGGCCAGGTGAAGGCCTGATGAGGCAAAGCACCTGTCCTAATGGGAGTTTAGAAATGGCAAAAACCTCCCTTGTTAGATTTTCAGTCTGTATGCAAACCACACAGACCCCGAAAACAGAAACGGACAAAAAGCCCCTACCTTCAGTAGCAGGGAAAGCCACCACTGTAGTGTGGGAAACTGTTTCTGGGGTAGAGGGGATAAATTGAGACCAAACTGGATACTGTCAGGGAGAAAGACTCTGAAGAAACAGAGGGGACAGATTCCTCCCCAGAAAATGTGTGACCTGAAAAAGCTGCTAGAGTTTGAGGCAGATTCAGGGGGAGAAAAAAAAGCCCCTACCTCCAAAGGCAGCTAGCAGAGGTTCAGAGCCGCAGACAGATAGCTGAAGCTCTGCATCTGGGGGGGGAAGGAACAAGCAAAATGAGAATTAAGATCAGTGGGAGAAAATCTCTCTGAAGGAGCTATGGAAAAGCTGTTGTAAATGTTTTTGTTTTTCACTGACAGGCTAAAACAAACACAAGCCCCGAGTAAAGTTGCTATCAGAAATGCCAGCCTCAGTGCGCGCTAACGATCCGGTTCTGATCCGGGGCCAGTGTCAAATGAAGGAGAGACACCTGTTGAAGCCAGCTGAGGAGAGAATAGGAATCTCCCAATGTGCCATAGCTGAAAATGTAAGATGCTTGTTCAAATCTCCCGTTGCAAAAGCAAGAGACTTTGTTCAAACCTCCCAGGCAAGTCTAGTAAAAGAGAACCAGTTGACTCTCAGACCCGAAAAGAACTATGGGAAATGATAAAAGGGACTGATGTTATTATGGACTGGTATAAGGGAAATGCATTCTGGGAAAGGTAGTTTTTCCACTAAAGATGGTGACATTGCCCTGAAACACTTTTGTCAGCTCTAAAATTAAAATACAGCTTTTAAAAGAATAAGGAGGAAAATCATCTAAGAGTTTAAGTGTCAGTTCCAATGAAAAATTGAAAGGATATGGAACCAGGTGCTTCGCGGTTTGGGGCTCCATTGGTAAAATGCCTTATTTACCCTAAGAGCTGTGCAAAGTTTTTACGGTAGTTGGATGACAAAAAGCTACCTATAAGAGCAAACAAGCCACTTTAAAATCCTTAAAACAAGGGAAAGCAGTTTATACACTGAACGTTGTCTTAGATACGAAGAAACTTATGTTGAAATTAAAAAAGTTCTTTGCCTTTTGAACAAACTGCCTGCAATGAGTAATTTCTTTGCAAATCTAATTAAGGAGACAAGAGGCATTCAAAAAGAAATGCCAGCCGGGCGGTGGTGGCACTCGCCTTTAATCCCAGCACTCGGGAGGCAGAGGCAGGCGGATCTCTGTGAGTTCGAGGCCAGCCTGGGCTACCAAGTGAGTTCCAGGAAAGGTGCAAAGCTACACAGAGAAACTCTGTCTCGAAAAACCAAAAAAAAAAAAAAAAAAAAGAAATGCCTGCTTTATACATGGGAACCAAACTTCAGAAAATCTAGCTGTCTTACAAAAGAGTTGCTTCACCTGAAAGTTCCTTATAAAAAATCAATGCTAAGTATTACAGCTGCTGATAACATCAGGAATTAAAGCTAATGAAGTGAAAATGCTTTTTCTCAAAGTAAGCTAATGAAGGATACGTTTCATGAAAGAACATCTGTTCTTGACTCCTTTGAATAGTAACAGTTTTGGTGAAAATATTGGAACTAACAACAATCAAGTCAAAATGTTTCAACAAATTCAAGACGCTATTCACAAAAGAAAGCTGCCATGCTTTGTGGGCCATATTAGAGCTCACTCCAATCTTCCAGGTCCTTTAGCTGAGGGTAATGCAATGGTTGAGCATTATCCCAAGTGGAAATGGCTCAACAGTCACATGCTCTTCATCAAAATAGCAAAAGTTTAAGAAAGCAATTCAATCTTATGAAAGAAGCGGCTCGTCAAATAGTTAAATGATGTGGGATATGTCCAAAATATTTTCCTGTCCCTTACTTAGGGGTAAACCCTCGAGGTCTTCTTCCCAATCATCTATGGCAAATGGATGTTACGCATATTGCAGAATTTGGCAAATTAAGATATGTACATGTGACCATTGACACATATTCAGGATTTTCAATGGCTAGTGCACAACCTGGGGAAGCTACAAAACATGTCATTATGCACTGCTTGAAGTGTTTTTCGTATATGGGTTTACCAAAAATTATTAAAACTGATAATGGTTCTGGATATAGTAGTAAGGCGTTTCAACAATTTTGTACCCAATGGGAAATTGTACATAAAACAGGTATTCCCTATAACCCTCGGGGACAAGGTATTGTGGAAAGGGCTCATAGCAGTCTTAAAATACAACTTCAAAAAATATAAAAAAAGAAGAAATTTACCCTCAATCGCCACATAATGCATTAAATCATGCTCTTTTTGTTCTGAACTTTTTGAATATGGATGTCTATGAACAGTCTGCCGCAGATAGATTTTGGCACAGTGGCACCCAAGCGACTTTTGCTCAAGTGAAATGGAAAGAACCCTGCTCGGGATTATGGAAGGGTCCCGATCCTGTGTTAATATGGGGTCAAGGACATGTTTGTGTTTTTTCACAAGAGGAGAATGAAGCTCGGTGGTTACCGGAGCGTTTGGTAAGGAGCGTGGAACTAAGGAAGGTCAGCTCCAATGAGGTTTCTATAAAGGAACCAGAATGAAAGTGGCTTAATTAGTATTTCTGAGGTTTTGTCACTGGTGAATGCAAACAGTGAGGAAATAGAGTTCAGAGCTGTGCCGCTTTTGGCTTTACTAGCTCCTTTAGAAAAATACTTTATATCACCTAGTAGCTGTGCAGTATTGACGAAGAGCTTTACAGCAGCTAAATATGGTAATTTCACCCTCAGAGTGAAGTGAAGTTTTTCAGTAGAACAAACCAAGAATACTGCTGTGATAGAAACGTTTGTCTGAATTGAAGCACTCAGGGGAACTACTATGAATTTGGGTGAAGGGACAGCCTCTAGTTAAAAACTATCTACCATTGACTGTGCATCTCTGCCGGTTCCGGAACGGCTGAGAGAACTTGGCAACTTTGGAGTGTGGCGTCATCCTGGGAAGGTTACAGTCCCCTAGCAACAAGTATCACAATTCTATAACAACACTCACTAAATCCCAGTGCTTTATAACAAAGCTGACTATAAACTTTAGAAATGATGTATGTACTTCCTGTCTAGTTAAGAGAATCTTTCTAATAGAGATAGTGATAATAATTAGGAGTAAGAAGTAGAAAAAGATGAAAATAAGATATGTGAGTTTGCAAAAATTCTGTCTTGTTAGATCTGTGTTAAGAAATCTTTAGGTGTTTGCTAAGTTAAATATATGCTAATGGTAGCCCTATATAAATTTGAAAAATAGATCTATAGAGTTCCTTTAAGAATATAAGCTTGCAAGAAATATCTAAGGTAGTCTGAAGACATGTAGTAATAAGCTTGTAAGAAGATACTAGTTGTAAATGTAAGTTTAAATAAGAAATAAGATAAGAAGTATATAAGAAGCAATAAGAAATATATTTGCTAAAGTAGTTCAATAGTTTCCTTAAGGAGTATAAATAAGTAGATGTTAATACGTTATATGTGGGTTTGTAAAAAAAAAAAACAAAACAACAACAAAAAAACGTAAATGTTGAATGTGAGTCTAAATGCTTTGCAAGGCAAAAAAATGTTATATGAGTTTGTAAAGTGTGAATGTTAGGTGTGAGTCTATTCTTAATGTATATGGTGAAAGAACCTGAGACACAGAAGGTTAGTGTCCCAAGTAGACTGCAAAGTAGGCAGTCTGAATGGTTTCAAAAGCTCCAGAAGCCGCTAAGAAGCTAAGAATGGCGGACGCCAGAACCAGCACAACAAGGCATCCACAGCTGAGATCCGTGGAAAATCGACACAACACAAAAAAACCTGAGCTAACATCAAAAATGGTGCGGTTTAAAATATTACTATAACTAAAAAGGTCTCCAGCTTGAGAATGAAAGTTGCAGATATGCTTGTTTTAACTAAAATTGTTAACTGCAAAATGTTTTTGTTGTAAAACGTCTCTTCATATTTGGAAGTGAAAGCCTGATACCAGAATTTACCTTTTTTTTTAAACTTAAAATGAGATAAAACTACAGAAAGATTTTGGTTTCTTCATATTTGGAAAGCTAGTACCAAAATTTATCATTTGAATTATGAGACTTAAGAAAGGAAATGAACAATAGAGATTTCATTGCAATGGGACAATTTTGAGCTTACTTCTAGTAATGACCTAGGAACTGTTTTCTGGAATTGGGTTAAAAATGGAACTATTTAAATGAAGAAATTTATTTGTTTCTACCTTGACTCAAGATGCAGTTTTGTGTATGCATATATGCTGGTGATTCATGTATTGTTCTGTGTTAAGAATGCAATTGTTTTATGGAACTGTTTATATAAAAATGGAATTACATAGAGAACTGGTTTTGTGTTACAAATGGAACTGTTTAAATATAAGTTTGGGTTCCTCTAACTAGGTTTGAGATTTTGTTTAAAAAATTATAAAGAAAAGGAGGAGTTATGAGATTGAATTACGTTCGCAGAAACCTACTGATATTAATGCACCCTGGTTTTGTGGAGTTAAGGAAATATTTAAGTTTGTGAATACATCGAAGTTTTTCCTATGTTCTGTTAGCAAGAAACTTCAAATGACTGAGTTAAAGTTGTAAGACAGAGAAAATTGTTAACTATATATAGCACCATATATGCTAATTCAAATGGTTCTGTTAAGAGTTTGCTTTGAGTTGTAAGATTGAGAGAATTGTGACTATGTATAGCAATATTTATGTTAACCTGTTAATGGTAATGATGAAGCTAAGGGATTCTTTAAGTTTGTAGTCGCCTTAAGAGTTTTTGGTTTAGAAAGGGCTTGAGACAGCTAAGACTGCTGTAGTCACCTTGGACCTAATTCAAAAGAGAAAAGCCATCTTTACCATCCTCTACTCCCATACTGGGAGGTGTAACAGCTATGGAGATTGCTGTAAGCCATTAATAATTTTTTTTTATATATATTAAGAAAGGGGGACCTGTGGGAGCCCGTTCTCGGGTTCCTTGTGTCTTTACCCAGCAGGTCCGAATAGAGGATGATCAGGACCACGGGCCTGAGTGCAGGTGTCTGAGATGGTCTGCACTTGGCTGTGCTGGGGGAGGAGGTCTTTTGCTCCACCCCTTGGCGTCTCTATAAAAACCCTGGGGCAGAGACAGTCGGGGCCGTTGGAAAAGGTTCCAGGCCCTCTTGAGGCTATCCTTAATTTTCTATCTGTTTATCTCCGCAATATTCTCTCCGCAATAAATCCTTCTATCTAATATTTCCTGCTGATCGCACTCAAGAAAACTCTGGGGAACTGTGGGGGTGGTGGGTAAATACCCCACAAGAAGGGATAATTTAAGTTAAAAAAAAAAAAAAAGCTGGCCAGAAACAAACCAAGCTAAGGCCAGGCATTAATAATTAGGACAAAGCCTCTGTGTGTGATTTATTTGGGAGCTGGGTGGCGGGCCCCATAAATAGCAGAAACCACCGCCAACAATGACCAGCTCCACAGCTGTAAAGTGAGGCCTTTCTTTTCCACAACAGTGTTTTGCATTTGTTTAGTGTAAGTGTGTGTGTGTGTGTGTGTGTGTGTGTGTGTGTGTGTGTGTGTGTGCGTGTCTGCATGTACCACGCATGTGTGTGTTCCAAGGATAACCTGTGGGAGTTGGTTCTCTCCTTCCACCACGAGAGTTCCAGGACTGAACTCAGGTCATCTAGTGTGCTGGTGAGTGCCCTTACCCGCTGACCTGCTCAATGGTACTTCTCTTTTGTAAGGCAGTTTCCGGGGCTCCACTCTCAGGCCCCCGACCTGAGCTTTGGCCTAGAACCCACCATTGGCGTCTCGGTTAAGTTCACAGTGACTCCACCACACACAAGCTCCTGAAACCAACCCCAATGGTCTCTGAATGTAGAACACACACACCAGCTTTGCTGGCCAGTGAAGCCGGCTACTACAGGGCTGTGAAACTGACCAGGCTCTTCTCCCTCGGGCATCTTGTCAACCTGTCTGCTCTTTTCTCTTGCAGGGTGTACTGGTCTAATTGTTCAGGCTGTACTATATCCATGCCTGCTGACATTTACAAACGGTCCCTGCACTGTCTGTGAAGATGCAACTACTGCTGCTACAGACTGGTGTCCTGATGAAGGAATGCCAGCCGCCGGTCACAGGAAAACAGCGTCCCTCTCCCTGTCACTGACCCGAGCAATTCTGCCCTCTGTGACTGGTTTCCCGTAACAGGCATCAGTGCAGGGGATGGAAGAAAGGTGTCCAGGGAGATCCAAGATGGGGAAACGGCCTATCGGGGAGTCGCGGAGCCCTGCTGACGGCTCTGCTCATCCCCTCCAGCCATGGATTTTGTTGTTGTTTTTAAACTCCACACTCTTACTCACCGTGGGACTGAAAACCAGAGTGATGTGTTTGTGGTAGCCCACTGCAGTGAAGGACACCTGTGGCAGGACGTAGTCGTACTGGGATCTGGGGAGCGTGGAGTCCAGGAGCACAACGTAGTTCTGTTGGTGTAGGACAGACAGCTCAGGCGAAGCAGGAGACACATGCAACACTCTACGTTCTGTAAAGAAGCCCAAGTCTCTGCATCTAACCCAACCACGGTCACTAACTTTCAGGCCGTAACAGCCGTGGGCCTCCAGTGCCTCTGAGCCTGCCTCTTCTACGACTAGACAGATGGGCCTCAGTACTTCTTTACACATACTCTGCCTGGGTAATTACAGTCCTTCAAGGACCGGCTTCAAGAAACACACAAGTTCTTACAGGTGATTCTGGTGGAAGGGGTGTGATAGAGCTGTGAAAGCTGGCAGTGCCATAAAACGAGCTTGAGTGCTCGGGATGTGACTTGATTGGCTCATAACTGGCAAGTTCTAGAAAAGCAGCATCTCTACGATGGTCGTGGTGGAAAACCGAGGCCTGTGCCAAACTCTGGCACCCTGACTGTGACGCAGGGAGACTGCTCTGTTTCACAGGCAGGGAGAGCAGCCAACAACCTCAAGTTCCATGCCAGCGCCAGCCACTAGTGTAGACACAAAGGGGCGCTGTGGAGCAGCCCGCCTGGGGAGTAAGGAGCTACAGTAAGGAGCACCACACCCGAGGCTCACGGAGGACAGCCTCAAGCTAAAACCATGGAAAGCGCCGGGCGGTGGTGGCGCACGCCTTTAATCCCAGCACTTGGGAGGCAGAGGCAGGTGGATCTCTGTGAGTTCGAGGCCAGCCTGGGCTACCAAGTTAGTCCCAGGAAAGGCACAAAGCTACACAGAGAAACCCTGTCTCGAAAAACCAAAAAAAAAAAAAACATGGAAAGCAAGCTCTCTGCAAAGCCCCTCAGTGAACCAACAGTAACTGACAACTGAGGTGGAGACAGACCCCGCTGAAGCTCAAAACATGCCAAATGGGTAGAACAGAGACACACTGTAACACATTGTAACTGCCACACAGAGAATGGGGTGCTGCTCAGCGGCACAGAGCTCGTGTGAGGCCCTGGTACGATACTCAGCAACAGGGGAAACCTGAGAGCAAGAGACTTGCCACACAGGAGAAAGAAGAGCCATCAGGAGGCCAAGGAAGTCCTAGAGAAAGATGGGCAGCGGGCCCAAGTGCTAAGAGTGAGGTTGCCCTGCTTCAACTACGATACTTCCCAACAGCGGGCCGTGAGCAGCAAACACGTAATGAGAGAGCTGATGACAGGGAGCGGACGTACCACAGACTCTTCCCTGAAACGCAGACTACAAAACCGTGCAGAGCAGAGGCAGCTCTGAATTGGCACAACCGTACTTTTTAATACTCGCGCACGTGCATGCACACACATTGAAAAATACTCAAACCAATCAACACCCTGTCACTCCTGATCTCTGGATGCTGGGATTATGTCTGATGGTTTTAAATTCTTTCCAAAATCTCCTGTTAGGAATACGTATTGCTTTTAGAAATAGAAAAACAGTGACTTGAGGACTCGGCCCTGAGAGGCAGCCAGCAGTGTTTAGACTGAGTCATAACAGGCCCGGGTGCCCCAGGCCTGGCAATACCTCGCCATCCCGGAGAAGCGGTGGGAAGTGGAAGAAGAGCGACTGGCCCAGCGACACGGTCTGGATGGGGTTGTCAAGATTCTCACTTCTGTACAGCTTCACCTGCGGGCAGAAAGGAAGGGGCAGTGCTTACGACCCCGAGGGGACATCGTTCACACGGGACAGCCTCTCTCAGGCAGGATGGGAAATGTGGCTCATGTGAGCAATCCCTCCAACCCAAGACTCCAGTGTGAGCACGGCAGAGATGGCAATTCAGGCGGATTTTAAACAGCCATTAACGCCATCATGGCAGAGAGGGACAAGAGCAGCTTCCATGTGCTGAGTGTGCAACAAGCACTTTATACACAATGTTGCCGGTCCTGAGGACAAAGGAGCATCCCTCCACGGAGCTCCAGAGAGCTGAAGGACTTATCCTGAGGCGGGGTCAGCCTCATCCAGCTTATCTCACCATGTCACCTAACCCACTAGGACCTGATCTCCAAGTGTGTGCTGTAGCCTTTGGTTCTGCAGCTGCTTCCAGACAGGCTCCAGTTCTGCACTGATCTGCAGGGACAGTGGCCATCCTCTACCGTGATTGGGGTGCAGGAGGGAGCCACAGTCCGGGCCCACAGCAGAGGCTATGAGGACTCCACCCTTGCCTGCCTCCGGGCCATGCTAAGACCATGTCTGTGTTCTCTGGCTGCATTCAGTATCACAGGTAAATTTTAATTCATTGGCTACATTAAAACTTTAGGTGATTTCAGCTGACTCTGATTTCTAGCTTTTCTAAAAAATTGAAAGTCATTTGAACCCTGAGCCAAAATTTTAGCGTGGCAACAACCAGGTGGCATGAGGCCGTGGTGCCATCCTCACCCTGCACCAGCTCCTCCCCGGCAGGAGTGTGACCATTCAGTTCACACTCACCTCCAGGGCTTTCTGACACTATCCATCCATTCACCCCACACCAATGCCATACAGTCCTGACTAAGGGTGTTGAGTGTACCGCCCAGACCAGGGACAAACCATTAACCTCCCAGAGATCATAGGCCTGTTACAAAAGTTCTCATTTCCCAGGGATCTCGTCAGAGCTGGGAGAAAGGTTCAGGCCACCGTGTCCAGGGTTCTAGTTTTAAAGGAAAGAACCAAGGCACACGGGAGTGCTATGTGTAGCCAAGACAGCAAGATGAGCAGCTCCCAGACTGCCTGACTAGGCATGCTCAGTACCCAGACTAGGAGAATGAACTGTATGAGGTACACTGTCTAAAATTATCCTTCAGTGGGCACTCCATTGTGCTGAGCCTTCGTGGGGCTTTACTGCGATCTGCCAGATTAAAGACTTGACATCACTCGATAACCAGCTCCAAATCCAGGTGTGGCGGCTGTATGGCCGGCCCCTCTAAAGCCAGAGCCAGCTGGGACAGACATGTCTCCCACTGAATCTGAGAGGACAAACTCTGCCTCTGAAGGTGTTGGTCTTACCCACAAAGTGGAAAGATACTCAGAAGAAGTAATCACATTTCCACTCAAGTCGAACTGGTTGATCTGCCGGAAGACTATGATGTTCACGTCATCCACGTCGTTGTTTCCAACCTGAAGAGAGAGGGTGGCACTTAACATCTACAGGAGCTTCTTCCAACCTAGGGAAGGGATGGGTCTGTCCACGGTCACACACAGCAGAAGCCTCTGCCTGGCCCACAGACACAGCAGTACTACACGAGTGTGGTGTTTATTTTCTAAGTTTTCACTACCCGCCAACACATTTTCAAAGCTTGTCTGGCTGTCCATGCCAACCCTATGTGGTGTCCAGAGAGCTCACCTTTCTTTCAGATCAGCTTGACTACAGTCTACACGAAAAGTCCAACCATGGAGCACTCTGGTGTGAGCAGTAGTTGCCCGGTTGTTTACAATGGCAGATGCCATCACCCCAGTTCCCAGACGAGCAAGTCCCACAGGGCCCACCCCCTAATGCCAGTACCTTCAGGCCTCTACAGGCGGCTCTGGGCTCAGAAGCCCTCCAGTCTAGCCAGAGGGCAGAAGAACACTTTAATGGTGTCTGAGCTGCTTCCTATGAATGACCTGGGTCAAAAGCCCGCAGCTGAGAGGCCCTGCTCTTGTTTTACCAAGTAGTCATGCTGCCAAACTGCCCTCCAAATACCTGTTCACGCCCACAGGTCTGTGCCGCTCTCAACCTCGGCCAGAGCAGCGTGTTTCTGTGGTGGACAGTGGCTAAAGCAGAGACTCACAACTGATCACAGTCCTGAGAGCCAGCGACTGTGAGTGCTCCTGCCTAAGGGGCATCTGCCTCAAGTCCCACCGCCACTCAGGACTCGGGACACTGGGAAGAATGCAAGAAGATGGACAGCCGTCAAGTGCTGTCTTCTGGCGTGAGGCGGCCAGTGCCCTGATGAACTGGGGTGAGGCGGCCAGTGCCCTGATGAACTGACAGCAGCTGTAACAGCTGCACGGGACACGCCAGTCAAACTGTAGCGCAGACGTGAGGGTGGAGTTAGAAAGCCCAAGACCTAGCTCAGGAGCTGTGGGCAGCCACACAGCAGGTATGTGTGTGGACAGCACTGACTCAGTGGGCCATTGAAATAAAAAGACAGGATTTGGGAGGGGTACGGAGGACAATTTGGAGGGAGTTAGAAGGAGGGGAGGAGGGAGGCAGATATAATTAAAATACATTGTACATATGCACAAAATTCTCAAAAAGAAAAATGTTAAAAAGTTTTTTAAAAAGACCCTCTCCTAAGGGTTGTGGAGATGACACTTCTCTAAGTGTCGGGACTGAAGTCTGGATTCCCAGAATCCACGTAAAAGACAGGTGGTGTGGTGGCCAACCTGTAATCCCAGCACCCAGGAAGGGGACACAGAGGATCCCCAGGGCAAGCTGGCTGGCCAAGCTAGCTGCATCCATGAGTTCCAGGTTCTGCAAGAGACGCTACCTCAGTAAACAGAGAGCAATCAAGGGAGATGCCCGACATCACCTGTGGCTTCCCCACACATCTTCCTATGTGTACACCCACACACATGCACAAGAAAGAGCCCTACTCATGCGATGCTCTCTGAACTGGGGTTTCCAACCCTACCCCCGAGGAGCACTGGAGGGCCTCTGATCAGGGAAGCCGAGGCCGAGTCACGGCAGGAGCGGTACTTACCTCGATTACCCGATGGTGGGGCAGCGCCCGCTCGATGTGGTCATTGCCTTCTGCCTTCAGCTGCACGTGGTACATGCACCCTGGCTGCGAAGACACCGGTCGTTACTTCTCTACAGAGCCTGTCACACGACCTGAGGGTGGCTTTGCTGCAGGTGGGACATCTTGGGACCACATGGGACATCTCTGCCCCCACTTCCCAGCCCCCCGCACCCCCACTTTCTGAGGAGGCCCTTCGGACACCATCACTGCTGCAGTCTCTCCAGTCGTTCACCCACACGTCCTGACTCACAGAGGACTAACCGTGGCCTGTCCCTGATTTCTAGCATCTATCTTTAGTCTCCTAGACTCTTCCTCCTCTGTGCTCACTCCTGACCTGTACACGGGTCCAGGGGTGACTGGAACCACACTGCTGATCCTTACCAGAGACAAGGTCTCAGGCAAGCAGGATTTGAGGCTTTTTTCTTAGAAAAATAAAAATAAAGTAAATGTTCTTATTTACGTCTGTTTTATTACTCAATTTTACAGGACCAGAAGATTGGAAAGGCTCTGGTGTCAGCTTCCAGCCACCAAGAGCACAGCTCTAGGGTCAGGTCCTGAAGCATGGGTCAAGGCCTCAGGTGTCTGGGGCCCTGGAGGAGAAGAACCCAGGGTGGACGGTTGTTTCTAACCCAGCACAGACTGGACAGCCGCGCTCTGCAGCTCTGAGCACCGCTGTGTGCACGGGCCGAGTGAGGGGCCTCAAGCCCACAGCGGCCTCTAGGCCATTTTCCCTTTATGGTCATCTTTTTCATATGTTGCTTGAATTCTACAAAGAGCACATGAGATCTTACAAAGATAATAAATCTCTTACTTAAAAAAATAAAAACACTATGCCAAAGATGTCCCACAGACCCCCAAACATAACCATTGCTAATAGCTGCCTTCTACAACTTGATGGTAAGAACCTACTGCTAAGACACCACCTACCTAGGTCACAGGGCAGGGAGAAATCTAGGTGGTACTCACCTGCAAGCATCACCCCTACACTGGCTAGTGTGGTGACACTTTATCTGTGTCCCCCAATAAAGTTTACCTGAGGATCAGAGGAAAAAGGCAGCCACTGTATTAACATAAAAGTCAGGCAGTGGTAGCACATGCCTTTAATCCTGTCACTCGGGAGGCAGGGATCTGTCTGGATCTCTGAGTTCAAGGCCACGCTGGGAACAGAGCCAGGCATGGTGGTACATGCCTTTAATCCCAGCACTAACCATAGAGGTCTGGAGGTCTGTACAGACAGACAGGAAGTGACAGAGCTGGGCAGGAAGAGAAAGTGATGTAGCTGGGCGGAGAGGAAGTTAGATAGCAGAACAGAAAGGCAAATAGGCAGAAAGGAAGTAGGTCGCTTTGGAAGCTGAGGAGTTGGTAAGGTGAGGTAAGGTGAGGTTGGCTGTGGCTTTTCCTATTCCTCTTCATCTCTCAGATTTTCACCCTGATATCTGGCTCCAGGTTTTTTTTTTTTTTTTTTTTTTTTTTTTTTATTAATCAGACCATTTAACACTTGGTTCTAGAGGCTGGCATTATTAGGGCTGGAAGGTGCTGTGCGCAATCCCAGAGGAGAAAGGTCATTACCAGTCTCACCTAACTACAAGCCCTGCACTAGGAGTAAGCCGTCACCTTTTACTTTATTTTACTAGTTCTGGATTTAGGGGCTGCTCCACAGCCGGCACCCACACCTGACTCGACAGGACACAGTCATGGCCTGGGGAAACCGACTGCTATTATAACGTAAATGAACTCGGCCATCAAATGCTCCTGATGACACTGCTGCAGTCACAGGTCAGGCCGCACTAACCCACACCCGAGACGATGCTTCCTCCTGAAGACAGTAATTAGCATAGAAGCTCACCACTGCACAACTGTACCACAACCTCCCTCAGTGCCCAGAGGCCTATGGAAAAAAGGGGGTAGGAAGACTCTAAGAGCCAGAGGTAGTACATGACTTCAGGGAAACAGTTTTCTGGATACAATAGTGTGGGTATTCCTATGAACTCAGAGACTATGACAGAATGCTTAAGACCTACTGTGTAAGCCAGACAAAAACCCACCCATAACCAAGAAGCTCTTTGCAATTGGTACTTTTGGGGATGAGGAAAAACCAGGTTTCTCCAATCAAGTGACACTGGGTACATCAACCACACTCCAGGTCATGTCCTGTGCCCAGGAGTGGTCAGCCAACACAAATTAAATCCCATAATTTATTTCAGCTTTTCTGGGAGTCTTTTTGAAGAGAGAAAAGATATAAAATTGGGTGAGTAGGAAGAGGATCAGGGAGGAGTTGGAGGAGGGGAAAAGAATACGATCAAAATATATTGTATGAAAGTTTCAAAGGATAAATAAAACATTATTAAAAATAAAACACTGTGAAGCCAGGTAAAGGTAAGACCACAATTAGACATGTGTTCAATTAGGCCTAGGAGTTCTAGTCAAAAGTTACTGGCAGCTTGAGGGGAAGAGACTCAAAGAGAGGAGAGATGGTACCATTAAATCTGGGAACAGTGGCCACTGCCACTGCCAGGGCTAGGCTACAATCCTTCTCAAGCCTTGGCTAGCTGTCCCAGGGGTGTGCCTACAGCCTCTGGCAGCTGTGCTGGCCACCTATATCAACCTGACACAAGCTAGAGTCATTCAGGAAGAGAAAATTCCTTCATAAGATTAGCCAGCAGGCCATTCTGCAGAGCAGTTTCTTAGTGACTGATGGGGAGGGCCCAGTCCAGAGTGGGTAGTGCCATCCCTGGGCTGGTGGTCCTGGACGCTGGAAGAAAGCAGGCTGAGCAAGCCAGAGGGAAGTGTTGTGGGATATATTCAATCACACTGGGAACCCCAAATTTGCATTAATTAAATAAAATCAACCTTGGTTCAGGGGGTAGAGTCAGGAACTAGTTGACTGGAATTAGCCAAAGAGTCCAGAGGAGCCAGAAATTTGGATAGAGAGCCTCACAGGACAGAGTAGGGTGGGACTTGGAGTTTCGAGTTTTTCTTTTTGGGTTGGCATGAGTGGAGAGACATGTCTCTTGCTGGGTCTCTGTCCAAAAAAGAAGGTCAGCTGGTTGCCTCTCGGCTTCTCTGATCTAGCAGGTTTCACCCCCACATCTGACTTCCGAGTCTTTGTTGGTAAATAGAATGACAGAGACTTGGTTTAAACCTATATCTCATGACAGCAGCAGAGCCAGGGCCATGGGACTGGAAGTCCTCCAGGCCGTGAGTCTGAGTGGCTGGCAGGGCACTGACTGTGGACCACGGGGCCGCAGATGGTAGCTGAAAGATCAGTACATTGAGGTACAGCCACTAAGCCGACAGAAAAGCGTCAGGGAAGCAAGTCAGTAAGCAGCACTCCTCCATGGCCTCTGATCGGCTCCTGCCCTGTTTGAATTCTTGCCCTGACTTCCTTTGATGATGAACAGTAATGTGAAAATATAAGCAAAACAAATGCTTTCCTCTTCAGCTTGATTGTGGTGATGAAACAACCCTGACTGCGAGGGCGGCCATGTCTAAAGGCGCAGCTTTCTTCCAGAGACGCCTCCACGGGCACTCTGGCCGTCGAGGTGACATGGACAAATGCAGCCAGGCGCTCACCACCTAAGTGAGCTGAAATCCGTCACCTCAGAAGGCATCTCCGGCCTGCCCCCACTCTGGAGAAGACCCACACCTGCTGTGAGGTCTTCCCTGTGGAAGGAAGCACACTCTGCCTCCATGAGCAAGTCACTGAAGGAGCACCAATGAACTAACACTGGGGAGAGACAGCTGTGGTGAGCATCAGTGGCGGCGGCAGCAGCGGCAGGAATTACCACCACAGAGAAGGGGGCCATTTAATTAAATCAAATGTGTTAACTGGGAACTGAGAGCAAACCAGGCCAGCAGGACCCCGGGGGAAGAAAGGTGATACACAGTTCTCACTCTAAAACCTAGAAGGAAGAAAGCGGGGCATGACGGGACGGGGCGGGGGCCGCCAAGAACAAGAAGCAAGCGCCGCTCAGTGCAGGGAGGGCCACCTGAGGCAGGCTCTGCTCAGTCCGGCACATTACCATTTACTGACGGGCAGCCACGTCAGTAAATTGTCGGGGCCAATATTCTCACCCCACTGTATAGATGACAGAGCGGACACAGAGCACAGAGTCCTTGTCGGGGACTCTGCAAACACCACACGAGCAGATGAACATGTAAACAACTTAAACTCCAGGATAAAGGCACCACAGTCTCAAAGCCAAGAGTCGTGGCTCAGTGGTCCCAGGAACAAGTGGCTCCTTGGTGCCATACAGTAAAGCCATGTTTTTATTTTTCCTTAACTAGTTAATGTTTAAAAATCAGGAATTGGGACTGTGTAGAGATGGTAGTTAAGGAATTTTTTTCAACAAAATATGATGAGGAGGCTTCTCTTTTAAAAGTTCTAACTACTTGGCAACACTGTTCATACTCGTAGTCAGCATAAACTGGAGCTGAGCAACAGGCCCAGGCCTTTACCTGTGCCATGTCCTCCAGTCCTGACCACTCCATCTGCCAGCACCTTAGCCAATCACTCCCAGTGCCCCTCGGTTTCATAGCCCTGGCATACACCACAAGCACTCAGCACTGGGCAAAGCTATACCAATCCCCCTTTAGAGGCCCTATTTTCCCACAGACCAAACCAGCCATGTTGGCTAAACACAGCGGCAGCTACAATCGGGGATTCTAGAGTCCCACCTCCATCCCGTGGCCCCACTGTCCCACAGGGACACCACTGACAGCGAGAGGAAAAACCCCAACAAAACACACAGCCTCCCTCACCAGCAGTCCACGTAACCGGAACTTTCCGTCCTCATCCGTCACGGTGTCTTCTCCGTAGATGCTACAGTCCTTCTGCCCGACGGCTTCCACCGCGACACCCTGCTCGGGGTCTCCGTTTAAAGAGGACACTGTGCCGTAGCAGCTGGTGCGACAAGAGAAGAAGAGGCACGTGGCACCCTCAGTCCTCGGAAGCAAAGGGACTGTTTACCAAGGGTGACAGGGCAGAACCGCTCCGTGCAGACACGTCCACACAGGCTCTGCAGCGGGACCTGGCCAGCAGCAGGACATGCTGTAAGCCACTGCTCCTGTCCATCTGGAAGTCCACTCCAGGAGGCTGACACAGGGGCTAAACTGTCTTCATCCTTGCTAATCTTCAATTTAAATATGGAACATTCAATGATGTAAATAACTCATGAGGATTTTCATACCACATAATTGGTTGAAATGGTCCATTTTTTACCCCTAATCTTTCTGATTATCCTTCATCCCAAATGCTTTTGTAAACCCATGTTAACATGTATGTGTGTGTACATGTATATAGTCTGTACCTATCCTGTACCATCTATACATAGTGAATATCCATCCACTCAACTGTAGTTAGGATTTGCATACATCGCCTCTGAGAGTACTGAGAAGAAATGGAAACTCTGGGTGTCTCCTGGAAGGGAGCTGGGGACCAAGGAGGCACGAATAGAAATGTCATTTATTTATTTACTTGTTTATTTGGAGGAATTTCTTCTTGTTGTTTTGGTTCCATTTGATTCCTGAGGCAAGGTCTCTCTATGTAGCCCTGGTTATCCTGGAACTACAAATTGGCTGGCCTCAAAACTTGGGGATTTACCTGCCTATGTCTCAGATTCAAGGAGTGTACCATCATGCCCAGCCAAGAAAGGTATTTCCATTGTCTACACTTTTCCAAGATTTATTTCCTCCTCTTTAAAAATGTAATCATAGAAGCCAGGCAGTGGTGGCGCACGCCTTTAATCCCAGCACTTGGGAGGCAGAACCAGGCGGATCTCTGTGAGTTTGAGGCCAACCTGGTCTACAGAGTGAGATCCAGGACAGCCAGAACTATATAGAGAAACCCTGTCTCGAGAAAAAAAAAATGTAATCATAGTTAAAACATTTTTTTAAACATGCATTTTTGTAGTAAGGCACTAGGTTCCCACAGATGAGTTTTCAAAAAGCATGCTGGTGACTGGACAGCAGGCGACACACTGGAAGGAAGGCGGGAAGTGGGGGGGGCAGTGGGAGGAGGGCGGGAAGTGGGGGGCACTGGGAGGAGGGCGGGAAGTGGGGGGACACTGGGAGGAGGCAGGAAGTGGGGGGGACACTGGGAGGAGGGCGGGAAGTAGGGGGGACACTGGGAGGAGGGCGGGAAGTGGGGGACACTGGGAGGAGGGCGGGAAGTGGGGGACACTGGGAGGAGGGCGGGAAGTGGGGGACACTGGGAGGAGGCGGGAAGTGGGGGGGCACCTGGGAGGAAGGCGGGAAGTGGGGGGACACTGGGAGGAGGCGGGAAGTGGGGGACACTGGGAGGAGGCGGGAAGTGGG
Source organism: Peromyscus maniculatus bairdii (assembly GCF_049852395.1). Lineage (NCBI taxonomy): Eukaryota > Metazoa > Chordata > Mammalia > Rodentia > Cricetidae > Peromyscus > Peromyscus maniculatus. The sequence continues at coordinate 54,649,797 of NC_134852.1, read as the reverse complement.
GGACACTGGGAGGAGGCGGGAAGTGGGGGACACTGGGAGGAGGCAGGAAGTGGGGGGCAGTGGGAGGAGGGCGGGAAGTGGGGGACACTGGGAGGAGGCAGGAAGTGGGGGGCAGTGGGAGGAGGGCGGGAAGTGGGGGACACTGGGAGGAGGCAGGAAGTGGGGGGCAGTGGGAGGAGGGCGGGAAGTGGGGGACACTGGGAGGAGGCAGGAAGTGGGGGGCAGTGGGAGGAGGGCGGGAAGTGGGGGGACACTGGGAGGGCGGGAAGTGGAGGACACTGGGAGGGCGGGAAGTAGGGGGGACACTGGGAGGAGGGCGGGAAGTGGGGGGACACTGGGAGGACAGGAAGTGGGGGGGACACTGGGAGGGCGGGAAGTAGGGGGGACACTGGGAGGAGGGCGGGAAGTGGGGGGGACACTGGGAGGAGGGCGGGAAGTGGGGGGACACTGGAAGGAGGGCGGGAAGTGGGGGGACACTGGGAGGAGGGCGGGAAGTGGGGGACACTGGGAGGAGGGCGGGAAGTGGGGGACACGGGGAGGAGGGCGGGAAGTGGGGGACACGGGGAGGAGGGCGGGAAGTGGGGGGACACTGGGAGGAGGGCGGGAAGTGGGGGGACACTGGGAGGAGGGCGGGAAGTGGGGGGACACTGGGAGGAGGGCGGGAAGTGGGGGACACTGGGAGGAGGGTGGGAAGTGGGGGACACTGGGAGGAGGGCAGGAAGTGGGGGGCACTGGGAGGGCGGGAAGTGGAGGACACTGGGAGGAGGGCGGGAAGTGGGGAACACGGGGAGGAGGGTGGGAAGTGGGGGGACACTGGGAGGAGGGCGGGAAGTGGGGGACACTGGGAGGAGGGTGGGAAGTGGAGGACACTGGGAGGAGGGCGGGAAGTGGGGAACACGGGGAGGAGGGTGGGAAGTGGGGGACACTGGGAGGAGGCACAGCAGTCCCCTATGCATTGCACGGGAGAGTCCCCTCCTGGTCTCGACCTTATCTCAAATCCTCCCCAGATTCAGTCGACGTGAAGCCTGGGGGCACTTCTAGATCCGAGCCCAGGGAGGCCCGCCTCCGGCCTGGGGAGGGCACGCACCTGTAGGCAGTTCGGAAGCCAGTGATGGTGATCCTCAGGTTCTGCCCCTCCTGAACTTCTATCATCTGCGAGGACGGCTCAAAGCGGAACTCCTTCATCATGGGTTTGAAGTAGTACTGGCCCGGGCTCTGCCAAGAGACAGCCACAATCATGATGGCCCCACACTGCGGGTGGCTCAAGTCACAACGGGCACAATCAGTGCTGGCATTCTGGCCCGCCCCTGGGGACTCGCCCTGCGTCCTGACATAAGGCCTCCTTTGGGAAAGACCCCTCCCTTCCTTCTCCCTTTCTTACCATGAGGTGGGCACGCCCCTGCTTTCCCTTTCTCTCCCTTTCTGTTTTCCGCCCTCCCTCTCTTCCTTCCTCTGTCTATTATAATAAACTTTCTGATTGTTTTCTTGCAGTTTTACAGTTTGCTACAACATGTGAGTCAGAAATGAAGAGGCCAGTTTCGACCTGCTCAGCACACACTGGTTCTACCTTATCTTAAGATTTATAAATTTATTTTATTAGATATGATTAAAAATCTGTTAAAATTTTTAAAAAATTAAAACCATTAACACTGGGAAATAAGACAATGCTTGTTTAATAAGATATTAAAGCTGCACCTCAATGCTTTTATACACAAGAATATAACTTGCTCTGGCAACCAGACTTTATAATCTAAGAGTCACCCAGATGATAATGGTTTGATTATGGTTATGTCATATTTTCTTCCTTTTAAAATACAAGAGAATACTTTATTTTTGATATTGCAAGAAGACATCTGAGAGATTTAAATGCTTCAGATTAATTTCCTATTCTATGATACTGTTATATTAAGATTTCAAAAGTTCAGATTTTATCATTAATAGAATTCTGATACTGCTTGGGTGACAAGCTCAGGATTTTAAATTTTTCTTGGTTGTCTTCTAAATATAAACTTAAACTTCTCATTAGGCCAAAGACAGTCTGTCCAACTTGGACCTGGCTCTCTCTAAACAAAAAATATACACATCCTTTAACCCAAATCTGTAATCTTGCTAAGACTCAAAGGTATGAGCCTAAATACTCCTTGTCTGCTTTTCTACAATTTGGATTTCAATACTGATTGGTAATACTAATATATCTATGTCCTTTTATTTTATTTAATATATTTTATGTCCTTTTATAAAAAAAGAATTCATATAAGCCTCGGAGGATCAAAAGAAGCCATTGGATCCAGTTCACAGAGGTCAAAATGACTCCAGGTAAGTACAACAGTACAGCCTGAGTTTCCAAACTCCTCCCCTTCCCAATTACTAAGGCTGTGGGCCTAAAGGTTCCAAATAAGTCATAATTTTAACTTTGTCTCTAGTCTGTCTGCTTCAGCAGGCTTCCACTTGGCTGGCAGACACATCCAAGCGTCAATTACTGACTGCAATCTACCCCAGAGGACCACAGGCTCTAGACTTGCTGAAGGCTGATATGATGGGGACCAGTCCAACCAAACATAACTGTTCCCTGTCTCTACAGCCAGGTCAGATGTCCACATACTTCTGATAGTAGTCCACTGCCTGGGTTTGACTAGGCTCTTGGCCTCCTTAGGCTCTGATCGTCTGTGCCCCATTTCAGCTTGAAGCAGTTATAGAAGAGAGTATATCGTCCCCCCAGCCCCCCAAAACAGGCTAAAAGGCTATGTCAAAGAAAAACTCCCTGGTATAGGGGACAAAATGTCTACCTATAATGCCCATTGATATCCTAAAAAACTGGGCCCAGAGTTGTCAATTAATAGATTTATTAACTAAAATGGTTCTGCAATAAGATAAGACACTTGGCCTTCTTTATGCAGAACCAAAAAGGTATTATATGACCTTAAGAAATTATTATTTCTATATAAATCATTCAGGGTTATAATGTGGCTGTACTTAAAGATGAAAACTACAGGGCCTGAAAAAATAACAGTACCGCCGGGCGGATCTCTGTGAGTTCGAGGCCAGCCTGGGCTACCAAGTGAGTTCCAGGAAAGGCGCAAAGCTACACAGAGAAACCCTGTCTTGAAAAAAACCAAAAAAAAAAAATAATAATAATAATAATAATAATAATAATAATAACAGTACCAGAATGTATGTCTAGCCTCCTTGTCTTTGCTACCATTGGTAAGCTGTAACTGATTAGGAAAACTGTACATCCAGATTTAACTTACATATGCTCTCAGAGTTAATTTAGATATACCTAACAGATTTTGTTCCCCAAGTTCTCAAACACCTTTGGAGATCTGAGAATATGGCATTTAAAATAAATCTTTTAATGATAGAGAGACATGTCAGCTCCTGGCAGCATCCTGTATCTTCTCCAAGATAGATGGCCACAGAAGAACTTCCACTGGCCACATAGTAAAAAGCTGAGATCCTGTCCAGACTGTAAATAAGTGGAACAATGGAGGACTGGTTTGCCCCATGCTACAAAGTCAAGGTGGATCAGTCTCCCCAAATTCCTACTCCACAAAAAATAATCTGTCAGATCTTCTGGGCTTAGCAGCTGAACAGGTGCTGCTTTGGGGGCTTCTGTCCCCCAATGACTACAGTGAGATTTGGGATTGCTGCTTAGGTAGCTGGAAAGCTTTCTCACTTCTTCTAAAATTTATCCTTCTAGATCTGACGATGCTTGATGACTAGGGCACCAGTTTAACAGTCCCAATCTCAAGGCTACAAGCTCCTTGACAGCTCATTAGGAAGTTTCCTGTTAAAAATACAGACAGGTGTGCCTCATTCACAGACTTCACGGTACAGGATAGACTGGTTTCAGACATAACTGGAGGTTCAAAGTTTTAATATTGATAAATGCAGTTTTGATAAACTGATACAGCATTGACTACAAACAGTTCTTAAGAGTCCTTAAATTTCTATGAATTTTTAATCCTTTTGCCATGACACCAGGATGTAAATCTGTTCCAGCTGTCTGACAGATACCTGCAGGCTCCTGGGAAAAGTTCTGCTACAGTCTCCAGAGCCCATTTTGACCCCACCCATTATCCAGCATAATTTGCAGTTTCACTCTTGCCTGGGCCAAGGCCAATCCACAGAGGATCCTCCAGATACACCAGCCCCTGCACCAGCTCTGAGGATACCAACCACCAACAGAGGACGCCAACTGGGATGGATGCACCCCCACCTCCAGAGAAACAACAGATACGATGGTTCATGTGCTCTTAAAAAACACATCATCCCTCAATTCACTGTGGGTACCACCTCTCCAGGCTCAAACATGCACCTACCCAGGAACCAGAACATGGTTTTCCAAGATGTCCCAATAAAGAGACATCTTGTGTCTTACACACTCACCCTTGCCTCCTCTGTATAATCAGGGCACTTCTCTGTTCCATTCTTTCTGGCAGTTACCACTCTTCCCATGGCTAGGTCCACTGATGAGGCCAATGATAACAATCTGCTTTTTCTCCTAGCAACCTGCCTTCTCAGCTCCCCCAAAGAACAGATGCCTGAGGTCTCCACGCCTGAGGTCTTCACGATGACAGCCAACTGAATGCTTCATCACTCACATCTCCCACTGTGCATGACCCGACTCCCAACGTCCCCCAACCACTTCACTCCTTGTCAGCAGAAGCAGTCTCGAGAATTCAGCGCCCTTATTCCCCCACTTGCTATCCAGAACTCGCCTTTTTACAACAATCAAAACAGAGGAACGTTGGCATTCTGGCCCACCCCTTGGAACCCGCCCCGAGAGTCCTGACGTAAGGCCTCCTCTGGGGAAAGACCCTTCCTCCCTTTCTTGCCGTGAGGTGTGAACATCTCTGCTTTCCCTCTTTCTCTCCCCCTTTCCCTCTATCTCTCTACTATAATAAACTTCTATGTGGATGCTGTGCCTGGGGTATGAGTAACTTTCCACCGTGCCATGCTGACTGCCACCATGTCTGCATGTCATGTCTCCCTCACCCACTGGGGCATCTTGGCCTCCCACATGCCCTATCATTACAATCAGGACAGAGCATCAGAGCCTCCAGACACACAGAAATGGCCGCCCTATTCCTGCAATGTAGACAGGGAGTTGCTGCTACCACCTTTAGCACCTCAGCAAAGCAGAAGTCACACCTGAACTACAAGAATCAGAACCGACAGGCAGAGCCAGCAATGACTCAGCACACAAGCAGCAGGGGAGCAGCGGCGGACGTGCAAAGCCTGTGACCGTCTAGGTGCCCTGCAGCAGGTTCACGCTAGCCACTTCACTCCAGGAGCGAAGCCAACGCATGTGCAACTCCACTGGCCTTGGACCCCACCTCCAATGAAAACTTGGTACTTCACCCCTTTACACATGGAGTGGACTTTGAAGAAGAAACCCAGGCAAGCAAGGCACTATCCCACAAGAACAGAAAGCCAAGGGCTGTCTAGGGAGGAGCTGCTGTGGTCAGACAACTGATTACCGGCTGGTGGCGGTGCATGTGTGAGACAACATGGATCAGCAGCAGCGAGTCCTAAGTAAGCCGGGCTGGAGCAGGTGCACCTCTGGAGCCTAAGCCACCCACATGGCAGTCTGTTCTTACACTGTCCAGCACACGCCTGTGCTGTGTCACACGCCTGTGCTGTGTCACACGCCTGTGCTGTGTCCCACCGCGGCGTTGTAGAACACAGCCTTACCAGGTTGGAGAACGTCAGAATGCCGTTGTCTTGGGTCAGGAGGTTGGAACGAAACACACCACCACTGAGGGATAAGAGGACCCCAGGGAGAGGCTGGTCATCTTCAGCCTTTATCTAGGGAGGAAGTAACAACAGGACAAAGTCAAACTTAATAACCACAAAGGCAGCGCTTCCCAAGGGAGCAGGAAGTGGTTAAGGACAGGGGACTCTTCTTCCTCCCACAAGTCGCGGTGAGATGCTGTGGAAGCTTCCAGAACCCTTTCTATGGCCCATACTCACAATGCTGGTATATCTATCAAGGGGCTGGGGGTATGCTGGGCTGGGAGGGGGGGGCAGAAATGGCAGGCTGTGCATGGAGCTCTGCAACTTGCTCTCAATGGCTCACCCAGTTCTGACATTCCCACCTTGCAGCTGTTTAACTGATCAGAACACTCTGGAGCAGAGGGGGCCAGCTGCACACTTCTGAGGCACAAAAGGGGAGACAACCAAAATGTCCCCAACATGTACACCTTTTCCTGAGCAATCAACCACCAGGAGCTGCTGTTACGGTCTGGTGTCAATGTCACCACAGGCTCACGTTTGAACACTTGCTCCCCAACTGGCAGGTGATGTTTTAGGAGGATGCGCAAACTTGGGGGGTGGGCCATGACAGAGGATGGGACTGGCTACCTGTAAGGATTCTGTCCTTAATTATGTCATCAGCCTGCAACGGCATCCCAGCCTAAAAAGCAGGTGGGCCCTCTGTGTGTCCTCTTTCCTTTCCGCTCCTTCCTTCTGTCTACCCCGCCCCCCGCCTCCCTCCTCCCAGTAAAGCTTTAAAAATCTTTTATTCTTTTTATAAAGATGTGATTCTTCCTATCAGCACTCTCCTCCGCCGGCATAGCGGCCAGCAACAAGCAGCGCCATTTAACCAATATTGGTGCCGTGACCCGGATACACCACCGAGCACCGAGGACCTGCTGTGACCGCTGCCTCCTCTTCCCCCATTCAGACCGCGAGCACGCATCCCTCGCCACCTCCACTGGACCCCCACACAGCTACCACTGCCGTCACCACAGTGAGTCTGCCATTCTCGCGGCTGTAGTCTGAGCTATATTCTTTGCGACAGACACCCCAGGGGTTGTCCTCGGGCTGTACTGGCAATAGCAGGCACATTTTCGCTCCTGACAGGGGAAATAGTGTCAATGGTGGACCAACTGCAGTACAGTCGCAGCCCTCACATCCCTTGACGAAGAGGACTCGTGACTTAAGCTGATGCATAGATCTTTCTTCACTCTTGGGGACGCCTGAGATTGTAGTCTGATCCCAGTTTGTTAATTTAATTTTTTATTTTTCTCTAGGCTACAGCCATGAGACAAAGGGGTGGATACTTTTGCCACCTACACTGGCGGATGGATACCTTTAGCTGTTACAGTTTCTTACTTGACATAACAGCGTCGTGGGAACTTCTGCCAGCGAACGGGCAAATAGAAAATTACTTTATCTCCAAGCTTTCTACTAAAGTTCTAAACCCTTCTTCCCCACTTCTGTGTCTGCCACGTGCAACTGTTTCTGTCTGACTTCCGCTGGCAGTGGGCGGGCTCAAATGGGGGGGCTTGGTTTCTACAATGAGCCCTAACTCAACTCCACCCACTCACTCTCAAACTGCCTTGAGAATCACAGATGGTCTGGAAGCAGCTAACTTATAGCCTCAGACAAGTCTTCCCAAAGGATCGGTTTATAGTCTGCCTACTGGCAGATCTTCCAAAAGCTGTCCTTAAGCCATCAATCATCAGGGAAAAAAAAATTCAGGACATGGAGTAAAATCCATCTCTTGTTCCCCAGACCTCCCCGACTAAAACTTAAGCATGTGGAGAGCAAGGCTCCTGACCCCACAAGCAAGAGAGTCATCTGTGGCATTTAAGGTGTGCCAGGGAAGAGATAAAAGCCCGAAAACAAAATTGCCAAGTGCTGGCACTCGCTGACTCCCAAAAGCTGTTGGGTCCCTGTTTTAAGTGAGGAAAAAGGCCACGGGCTAGTGAATGCCCTGCCAGGCCATCAACAGCCTTGTTAAAAGTGCCGCCTAGAAAGACAGAGTCAGCTGACTGCCCCCAGGCGCCAAGACACATGGGTACATGAAGCTAAGACCTCCAGCAGACCTAGGCTGGGCTACAGACATGACAGGGAACCCAGAACACAGCATGGAAGTGATCTGTTTCTTTCCTTCTGGACACCAGAGTCACTGACTCAGTCCTGGGAGTTTTGGGATGCCACCTCTCCTTTATTGTCGGGTACGGAGGACAGCCTTACCCACCTCACCAGATTTAATTGCACCTTCAGAGTTACTTAATGAAAAAAGATTTCCACCTAAAATAGTGGAGTGCTTCACTCCAGATCCCACTGCCTGTGTTTCTCACATGCACACAGACAGGGCCCTGATTTTACCTTGTTCCTAATTCCAAAAAAATAAATTCTCATGCACCACAAGCTTTTCTCTTCCCAGTTCCCTGTTCTAACTCACTGCTCAGCTAATGGTACAGGACCACCACAGAACCGGAGTCCAGAGATCATCAAGTAAGAAACTGTAACAGCTAAAGGTATTTACACCCCCAGACCCAAAAGGGTCTGGGCGCTATAAAAAGACTAATATAAACATCTATTACTGTGAGATGCTTTTAACAATTAATCACCTGTCTCCTGGATGCCAAACTAGTAAAGGAAACAGGTGCCTTAAAATAATGTCTCTGATAAAGCTTAATATGTTTCAAAATCCATAGGGACAGGCTGGATCTACCTCAGATAAATGCCAACATAAAATAATAATGACTCTTCTCTCTAAGTTTTTTTCTGTGTCACCAGCATCTTGTCAAACAGAAAGTTCCCAGCCACAGCCAAGAGGTATACATGTCTCCAGAGCAAACAGATGACAGATAGCATCCCACAATGCCTGTCTACCTCGGAAAACTCCCATTCTCCATTCCCCCAAGAGCCAACCGACGTCCAAAAGTCAGCTGGAAGCAGTTTTTGAGAGGAACAATGCCCCCTATTCCCATCTACCTGCTTTTTTATAATAAGTGAAAGTCTGGGATGTAAGGATTCTGTCCTTAATTATGTCATCAGCCTGCAACAGCATCCCAGTCTAAAAAGCGGGTAGGCCCTCTGTGCGCCCTTTTCTTTCCTTTCCGCTCCTTCCTTCCATCTGCCCCCCCTCCCATAAAGCTCTAAAAGGTAACCATGGCTGTGATTCCTCCGCCACGAGGAGCAGCAGCACAGCATAACCAACACTGCCTTTCCTCTGCCTCGGGATCTATGAAGATGTGAGCCAGTGGCCTCCCCACCTAGACTGAACCCTCAACCCTGAACCTCAACAAATCCTCCTATCCTTGTCACAGCAGTCCATAAATTACCTCTCCAAGGCAAAACAGGTGCACCCCAAACTAAAGACTGGACTTAATTATTACAAGCCCGTCCCCCAGAGAGCGTTCCCTCAGTGGCTGCCAACGCACAGTGTGTCCCCCAGCTTCCCAGTCATCGGTGTTACTTCCATGGATGCCCGTCTGTCGTCTTCTTTTCCTAGAGGTTGTGTGTTCTCGGTCACTCTGGGAGTGTCTTATAAACCACAGATGTCATCTATGGGGCATAGTTCATGCACGTCTGCACCTCCTCACTGTTCTAACCCGCCCTCAGCAATGGTGCTGCAGGCTGTGTGTGTGTGTGCCTTACACAGTCACACCCAACTATTTCACAGCCTGTGCAGTACAATACACTGCACAAAGGACTAGTGGATGAGAGACAGACACTAGGCATCCCCATGGGAACACAGAGCAAGTGAGAATGACAACCTAGGGCCAGGGAGCTGGCTGAGCGCCTGACCAGCATGTGCAAAGCTCTGGGCCCCACCCCAGTACCAAGTATACTGGGTGTGGATGTGCAGGCCTGTCATCTCAGAACTTGAGAGATAAAGACAGGAGGATTGGGAGTTCAGAGATACATTCCACAACACAGGGAGTTAGAGGATTAAAGGACAGTCTGGGCTAGACATCCTGCCTCCAAAGGAAAAAAGTGATAGCTGAAACACGCACAAGCATGTGAAAGTCCGTGTCTCTCCAGTGTGCCCATGTGAAGGAAACCATGGTACACAATTCCACTTACATAAAGCTCCGAAAGATGGCAACTCACTGACAGAAACAGGTGACATCAGCATCAGCGTGAAGGACAACGGGGACAGGACATTTGCTCTTTTGACAGTGGTGGTGTCTGCGATAGTGTGAGCGTGTGTAAAACTGACTGCGCTTCCTGTGTGGTTTCTCATCACGTGCATTACCCTCAATGAAGTGGCCTGGGACACGTTACCTCGAAGCTCACGCCGGCCAAGGCATAAGCCTTGAAGTCTCCCACAGTTCCTTCCACGGCAGTTAGCACGTAGCCCTCCTTCTGGGAGGTCACAGTGTATTCCAGGTCACTGTGCAGGGGGCCAACGCTGCAGGAAAGAGAGCCAAACAATACAGATGGCTGTCTGCAGCTGCAGAGAACGCGTAGCCTTCTTCCCCAGGAAGCCTGAGCCCCACCTGCCTCAGGAGGCTGGGGACATACCTGTAGGCACCTTTATCATCAGTGAAGACAGTGATCAAGGGTGAACTTGCTCCCTTCTCACTGATCACAATCTCGACTCCCTCCAGCTCTGGGTGGATCTGGCCTTCTAGGAACAAGCCCGCCTTCCCGTGGATCTCAATCAACTTCCCTGGACAGTTTTCTAAGGAGGAAACAAAAGGATGGGCTGGTGCTACGGAGGAAGGAGAGGCACCCGCTGGAGTTCTCGGAAGAAAGAGAACCTAGACCCGAGCCATTCAAGATGGAAGCTCTGGCTGGGGAGATGTGCAGTTCTGCAAGTGAGGACACGCGTTTGAATCCCCAGTACCCGCGTCAAAAGCCAAGTTCAGCCATGTGCCTATAACCTTGGGGGTGGGGGAGGGAGGGAGGGTGAAGGCGACCTGATGGATGGCTGGGGCACACGGCTGCCAGTCCGCCTCCAGGTTCCGGGAGACCCTATCTCACCAGAGTAAGGTGGGGACAGAGCGAGACACCTGAAATCTTCTGAGGGGTGCTGCTCACCTCAGACCCGTGGGAAGATGGAAGGGGTGGGGCGCACACACCAGAAACTCACTCTTCCGGCACACTCAGCCCTAAACACACACCACACAAATGTTCCACAGGCAAGCACTGGGATAACTGTTCCTGGAAAATACCTTCCCTCCACACCTGGGAAAAGGAAGACGCACACTGCCCAAACCACTCAGAAGCAGCAAACTCAAGCAGGTCTGGTAACGGTGGTATGGCTTCTCCTCTACCTTTTGGATCGATCAAATCAAAGGAAGACAGGTCCTTCTCCAAAAACACCTCACCCACACTCACAGAAGCTGCCTTCACTTAGACCATTCACTTCTTTTTTTCGTGTTTTCTTGGTTTTCCAAGACAGGGTTTCTCTGTGTAGCCCTGGCTGTCCTGGAACTCGCTTTGTAGACCAGGCTGGCCTCAAACTCACAGAGATCCACCTGCCTCTGCCTCCCGAGTGCTGGGATTAAAGTCATGTGCCACCACCGCCCGGCACCCATTCCCTTCTTTATCCATGCAGCCGACCATCCGTCCATGGGGTCCATCTACTAGCGACATCAAGTACAAAGAGGCTTTGGGTGGCATACAGACATGGCTGCGCAAATGTAACACAAAACTCACTCAAACACATCCAAAGAGAAACAAAGGCAGGACACTCGCTCATGGAGTGGACACCTACCTCCACTGACAGTGGCTTCCATGGACGGGGGGTAAAAGAGGAGCTCTTTGGATGAGGGTGTGACCGTGATTTTCTCTCCAGACCTGAAGGAGTCAGAATGGCTCAGGTTGGCTGGCTGGTTCTATCCACAGAAGAGAGAGCGCAGTGGAGAGCACAAGACTTACCGGGCCCAGTAGGAGAAGTCGTAGGAGAAGGGGCCCTGTAACTCGTCCACCATCTCTTGGCCGGGAGGCCTGGCCCTGCCGGTCTTCTCCCTCTCCTGCCTGCGGGTCTCGATCTCTGCCAGCTGCTGCTCCCTCCGCAGCTCCTGTGCAGACTTCAGAGGGCCCAAGACCAAGGCTGGTTCGCTGTCGATGGAAGACCTGGAGACGAGCGAGAAGAGGTTGGCTATGGGACGTGGTGCTCATCCTGCACTGAATGGGAACTTGACAGTCCCACAACTGGGGACACGAGTAAAAGCCAGACACCTTACAGTGGCACACAGCAGCACAATCCTTCAGTAAAATCATTAACTGGGGCTGGAGAGAAGGACCAGCTGTTGGCTGCTCTCCCAGAGGAGCTGGGTTTGACTCCAGGCCCTCTTCTGGCCCCTACATGCACATGGTAGACATACATGCAGGTAAAACATCCCATATACAGAAACTAAAATAAAATCATAATAAGCATGAATTAGTTTAGCAAAAAGTAAAAAATGGGGCTGAGGAAAGTGCTTGCTTGATACATAAACATGAAGATCTGAGTTTGAGCCCCCAAACACACATTTTCAAAGAGCCGGATGTGGTGGCAATGTGCTGATAATCCCAGTGTCTGGGAGGCTGAGACCGGTGAACCCCTGGGGTTCCCTGCTCAGATGGCCTAACCTGATCAGCAAGCTCCAGACCACTAAGAGACCCTGTCTCAAACAAAAGGTAGATGGCTTCCCAAGAACAACACCTGAGGTTGACTGTTGTGACCTCTACACATGGACCTGCATCTACATGCATGCACACACAAAATGATAAAATAAAAAAACAAAAACTGAACATTCTGATGTGGCATCGCAGAAGACACTGGCAGAACTGGCTGGAATACAAGACTCTACAACTTGATGAAAACTGTTGCTTCCCCATGGCGACTGGATTCATGCTCCAGACCTCTGCCCTTTCACATCTTTCTCAAATCTGAAGAAATGAGGAGCTGGGCATGCCTCCCAGCACTCGGGAGGCAGAGGCAGGAGGATCTCTGAGTTCGAGACCAGCCTGGTCTACAGAGTGAGATCCAGGAGAGCCAGGGCTACAGAGAAACCTTGTCTCAAAAAAAATCAAACAGAAAATAAAGAGAAGCAGCAGTGGGATCCCCAGGCTGAAGGACCAGCCCACACTCCCTGACCCTGAGAAATCACACTCAGGAGGCAGGAAAGGACGTTGGCAAGAAAGGCCTCCCAGACACAACGCACGGAGAAGACAAAGCAGCCGTGGGACACAGTGAGTGGAGGGCACGGTGCACCGTCAAGGTCCCGAGGAGGTGATCCTGGGCAAAGGGTGGCAGGAAGGGATGACCTGAGGTCATGGGGGAGAGGAGCTAGGACAGTGGACGGCAGGGTGATGTCCAGGGTGACATTCACTGGGTGTTCCAGAGATGGCAAGATCAAAAGCCTGGGTGGAAGACTCATGGGAGGGCAGACGCGTCAGAGAGGTCAGAGGGGAAGCAGGGGTCACACATACTTCTAAGTCCTGTGTGGGCTCTAGATGAGTCTGGGTGGGAAACTGCTGGGTTTTCAGTGGAGGAGAGAGTGATCTCCACACCAGCAGAACCACTCTGGCCACCGTGTGGAGACCACTGGGTCATGAGGCACAGCCGGGACAGGATGGCAGGAGGCCGCTGCAAAGGTCACCGTGTGGAGACCACTGGGTCCCCAAAGCTATGTCGAGTGGGAAGAGGGCGGAGAGTGGAGCATTGGACCAGAAAGACATCTGAACATCTGAACATGCTTTCACTGTATTAGAGGATTTTTTGTTTTTGTTTTTTTTTTTTTGGTTTTTCGAGACAGGGTTTCTCTGTGTAGCTTTGGAGCCTGTCCTGGATCTCACTCTGTAGACCAAGGCTGGCCTGGAACTCACAGAGATCCGCCTGCCTCTGCCTCCCGAGTGCTGGGACCGGCAATACTTCCACTGTAAAGGCAAAGGTTTGCTGAGGGGCCGGCTGGAGCAGGGGAGCGAGGGACAATGACCAGGATCAGGAATCGATGGGAGCTGTGCTTGTGAACAAGAGAACGCAATACAGAGCAGGGCCATGGACCCGAGAGCCAGCAGTGGGTGAAGCCTAGCAGGTCAGAGTCCCAAAGGGTCCAGGCAGAAACACAGCTCCTACAGTCAGCACACGCTGACCACAGGAAGGCAGCCTCGCCCAAGCCACACAGGTTAATACAGTGAAGGTGCAGCCGCTGAACACTTCCCAAGGATGAAGGGCTGGGCACCTGCTGTGCCTGCACCACACAGACTCAACCGTGGGCCCCCATACAACCGTGATCCCACCTCTCCAGCCCTGAAGCCAAAAGGCACAGGCTCTTCCTCCTATTCCATTTAGTGCTCTATCTCCGTTTAGCAGACCTGTGCCCAGTAAACCGGACTCTGAAAACCCAGGAGATGGTGGCATGCTCTAGGTCCCACAGCAGAAAGAGACCTGTTTCCACCACTCATAAAATCAGGAACACTTTCTTCCAGTCCAGCTGTCGGCTTGCCTCCGTGTCCCCTGCCCTGTGTACCACTGCCTTAGCTGGCCGAGACCCTGTCCCTTCACTGGGCCTCTGCAGACCCCCCCCCATGCCTCAAGCTCCTCCCCTCTTAAGCCTCTTTGGTCTGTTCTCCACTCAACAGGCCTGGATCACACTATGTAAACCATGACAGCGGTGTGTATGGGTCAAAGGCAAAAACCCTCATCACGGCCAGGCCTGCCGGCCTTCCTCCTCACATGTTCAAAGGTCATAACTTTATAGTCCCGTGTTTGCTTCCCCGTGAGACTGTCGGTAGGTACCACATTGGTATTTAGGAAGCCCAGGGCGGCACCGTGGCGATTCTCAATCGTATTTTCTGGACAGTCACAGTCTGGCCATCTCAGTCCTGCAGGATGCTGAGAGAGAATGGTCACACAGCAAGTTCAGGGTCAGCTTGGACAACCTGGCTGATCTCCGTCTCCAAGTGAGAACAAAAGAACAGACTGGAGGTGCAGCTCAGGGCACAGCGACTGCACAGCACGTGCAAAGCCCTGGGTTCCAGGCCAAGCCCTCGGAACAAGAACCAACAAACTATTCTGTGCAGGTGTGCCTGTCTGTGTGTGTGTCTGTGTGGACATGTCTACACATGTGTGTGCACACGTCTGTGCGTTTGACTGTTCTCAGCATCCGTGGCAGATGGGCAGGACATGGGAACTGGATGGAGACAAAGCCAACTTCAACTGGAGGGGGAGGGAGCGAGTTCCCAGAATTCCATCTGTGTGAAAAGTCTGTCACTTCCGGAGAAAGCTGGGGTGTCAGACAGCCCAGCACAGCACACCCCCCCGCACAGCCTGTCTCCCACGCACCTCCTCCAACCTACACAGAAACCATCTCCACTCCTCCAGGCCTCAAGATCTCCAGAGAAGAGGCGATTCTTAAAAGTCACTGAAACACTTGAACTATAATGAACAAACCCCCAAGTTCTTTCCCTTAGCAAAAAGCATCAAGAATCCAACAGACTTAAGGTGCGGAGCCCAGCTGTCAGGGATCCCACTGCTATGGGTTTACAACTGTGTCACCTGAGTGTAAGAGAGGAGGCCACTGGTGTAGACCCTTAGATGTGAGGGCTCCGATCGTCCCTGAGTCCGTGAGGGTCTCCCTGGGCCTCGGCACCAGCCCGCCCCCACCCCCACGACACCTATCTTACTTGATGGTCACCGTGACGTCCATCATTTTGTCCGTGGTGATGGTTCCCAGGACGTGGTGACGAATGGCCGTCAGTGTCAGGATACTGGGTGAAGACCTACAATCAGGGCAGAGCAGAGAAGCTGCTGGCAGCAACCCCAGACTCCAGCGGTGGCGTGCTGCCTTGGGCCCTGCTCACCCCGACACACTGAGACCAGCCCACAGGCTGGAGTAAGACAGCTCAGGGAGCCTCCTCCCAAGCACAAGCAGAGGGCAGCTCTGTGGGTCCATCCTCTCCTCCACAGTTCCAGGTGTTGAACCCTGGTCTCCAGTCTGGCTCGGCTAACATCTTTACTCAGTGCGCCCTCTTGTCGACCCTTGAGTTTACAGGATTCTCAGGAGGGACAGTCTGCCCCATTTCCTCAGTAACTTCCAAATACCATAAAACACGTATCTAGAAAGTCACCTTCATGCCTAATCTTACCTCTTCCAAAAGAACAAAAACCCAACAGAAATACGCCTGTGTGCTCACATGAAGAAGACACAAAGACGGAGAGGAGGAAGGTAAATATCCTCCCATCCCCCCAGAACCCCCCCCCCCCCAAAGCACTGTCCCAGGCTTACGTGTCATAGGTGTAGAAGGCTTGCTCAAACCGGTGGCAGGAGCGAGGGGTCACTTTGTACACACCTACACAGAGAAGACCAAAAGTAGTTTGCTGAGAACAGAATGCATTCTGTCAGGCAACTCCAATTCCAACCCGGGTGCTCAGGAGGCAGCTCACCTCTTTGAAAGCTCAAGCACATCACAACCTGAGCTAATGGGACTGGAGACAGCAGGCAGGCTGCTCTCCTGGGCCACAGACCCCTCCCCTTCACAGCCTGCTCAGGAGTGTGCCTTCACACTGGGGACTTAATGACTCCCCGTGGCTGCACCCGCTCACACGCAGCTAACGTGCACATAGCCAACGAGGACTGAAAAGCAGCTCTCTCCTGGAACCAGACTGAGGAGATTCTTCAACTTAGAAGACTCAGTCAGGGAGCCTCAGGGTAACCAGGCCTGTGGTTCTGAAAAGGGACGGGGCAGAGGAGGCCTGCAAAAGCACACACTTCTCAGCATAACCTGGGGAAAGTGAGGCCTCGGTCAGGGCACAACACCCCCTCTGGAGGAATGCGGTCAGGCTGAGGATGAGCAAAGTGAACACCTGAACCCCTCACAGCTCATTCGGGTGACCAGACCCTTGCAGAAGCCTCAAGCCCCTGCCTGCTTTCCCTGCACAGCAGGCCAGAGCAGTGGGCATCGGGGGGCATGATTAGCCCCCCACTCGACATTCGTCAGCAGACATGGACTGACCCCACCACAGCCCAGCACTACACGGGGTGGCCACATGGGGTGCCCACCGCACTGGGGAGGGCAGCAGGTTGGGCCGGCCTCCACTGGGCTTACCAACCAGAGAGGACTGGGTGGCTCATAAACCCTAACAGACAAAAACACAACAAAAGATCACAAACAGGCCTTAAGCAGGGTAGTGTGGACGCCAAATGGTGTGGTCTCTCTGGAAACCAACTGGCAGTTTTTTGTTTTTTTACAAGTTACATATAAATTTACCATGTGATTACGAGGTCCCATTCTTAGGAACCTAAATAAGAAGAACTAAAATACCCAGGCACAAAACTATGTACACAGCTCACAGGCATGGTATTCCTAATACCCCAAATGGCAGCCATCTCAGGGCACCTCGAATGCCAAATGGCTACACACACAGAATGTGGAATATCATTCAACAAAGAACAAAGCATTGGTACACTACAGTGTGACCCACCTTCCAAACTGTTAGACATAAGAAGCCAAGCACAGTCAGGCTCAGCGGGCCAGCATAACAGAGCCACTGCTAGGGCGGGGCCTGCAGTGATGACCGCACAAGCTGGTAAACTTGCCAGACACCACTTGGCACACGTGTCACTGAATGAACTGGGTGGTTTGTGTGGCCCCGGGGACGCGCCCAGGCCCTAAGAGCACACTGGCTGGTGCTCCACCACCAGCCTCCCACGCAGGTGAACTTCATGCTGTGTAAACTCTATCTTAACAGAGCTAAGAGAGTCAGAGGATGACAGGCAGACGTCGCTGTGAGGACAGGCCACTGGCCAGCCACCTCGTTAACAGCTCTGCAGGCGAAAGGACCCAGGGTCTCTGCCCTCCAGGCCCACCCTGACCCCGCCCTCCTGCCTCCCAGGCTCACCAGGCTTGGACAGGCAGAAACGGTTGACTCCTCTAGACAGGTTGTAAATCCCCACATTCTCGGGGCCGTTTCCATCTTGATGAAACTCCTGTGGGGCCAAAGCCAACACAGTGACTTGTGGGCAGACAGACAGTGTGGTGAGGAGTGATATTCCTGTTTCTGGGCCAGTCATCAGTTTGGCCCACTAATCACTGAGCTGTTGGGTGCCACAGAAAAACCGAAAACCTCCAAACTTTCTGACATGCACTGTTTGCACTCAGTCAGCTCCTATTTACTGAGTACCTGCTGCAGGACAGACTCATGTCAGGGTCCTGGGAGGCATCGTGTGGCCCCTGCTCTGAGGAGGGTGGGGTGGTGACCTTTCAGCTTGGGAAATCGACAAATCAACAAATGAGCGGGTGGTTTCAGGTAGGGAGACAGAGCAGAGAAGCAAATGCAGTGAGCAGATCACCACCTACCACGGAGAAGAGCGCTAGAGCTCTGGGGCCCAGCACGAGTGGACGGCGGGGGGAGGGGGGGGGAGGTCAGCCCAGGTTCCTTGCCATCTTCCTTCAAAATGCAATAAAGTGGGTGCTTCAGTGTCAGCAGCTGAGGTCCAGGGTCACAAGCAGCCATGACACTCATCTGCCTCTCACTGGGATCTGACAAGGACATTTGCTACTACCCCTGCAGAAACTACAGAGATAATCCTTTCCCTGGAGCCCCTGGGACCACAGACAAGCAGACAAGCACAGGCCTACATCCCACCAGCTTGGGAGAGAAACAGGAGGACACAAAGACCAGCCTGGGCCACTCAGTAAAACTCGGTCTCGAAAACAGAGTGAAAAAGAGGGAGCTGGAGAGATGGCTGAGCGGTGAAGAACACTGCTTTTCTTCCCAGAGACCCGGCTTTGATTGCTACAT
Organism: Peromyscus maniculatus bairdii; assembly: GCF_049852395.1. Taxonomy (NCBI): domain Eukaryota; kingdom Metazoa; phylum Chordata; class Mammalia; order Rodentia; family Cricetidae; genus Peromyscus; species Peromyscus maniculatus. The sequence goes on along the minus strand of NC_134852.1, from coordinate 54,631,313 downwards.
GGAGACTCACAACCACTCAGCTCCGTCCTCGGCGCTCCAGTGCCCTCTGCTGGCCTCCATGAACACTGCACACGGGCAGCAGTACAGACACAGAGGCAAAACACCCACACACACCGTAACCTAACAATAATTGAGGCTGGGCACAGTACTGTCCGTCTTTAATTCCAGCACTAGGGAGGCGTGGGCATTTGAATTTGATTCTCTGAGTTTGAGGCCAGCCTGGTCTACACAGTGAGTTCCAGGACAGCCAGGGCTATATAGAGACCAGATCTCAAAAAACAGTAAATAAAATAATGATAACTTAATGTTTTAAGGGCTGGCACTACAACTCAATGATAAGTGCTTGCTCAGTATATCTGAAACCCTGGGTTTAGTCCCCAGAAGTACAAAAGCAAATAAAAACAAAACACTAGAGAATAAGACGGCGAGCTGTTCCCACTGTGGGAAGCAACAGCCTAGAGAAGCGCAGCTACCTAGTAAACAGCACACTGGCTGCGCCAAGGAAATTAAATACAACACAGCTTGCTGAGCCTCCCCACAGCCTGCAAAGTGCGCATGATCTCAAAGCTGCGGGAAAAACAAGGGGCTTGATGAAGCACCACAGCACAGCGGCCCCTCTGCACACAGGATGAGGAACACATGGACACACACGGACACGGACACACACACACACACAGACGGACGGACGGACGGACGGACACACGGACACACACACACACACCCTCTAGCAGGTGGGAACTCAGGGCAGAGAAGGAGCCTGGCTCGACTGCCATTATGAAGTCTTGCTGTGCCAGGCTCGGGCCAATTGCTATAAGCCAGACATTCCTTTGTGGGTGTGTGGGTGTGTGTGGGTGTGTGTCCATGTGTGCAGTGTATGTATGTGTAGGTCAGAGAGGGAGGGTGTGTGTGTGTCAATGTGTGCAGTGTATGTATGTGTAGGTCAGAGGGTGTGTGTGTGTGTGTGTGTGTGTGTGTGTGTGTGTGTGGCCATGTGTGTACTGTACATATGTGTAGGTCAGAGGGTGTGTGTGTGTGTGTGTGTGTGTGTGTCCATGTGTGTACTGTATATATGTGTAGGTCAGAGGGTAACTTGCAGGATCTGGTTCTTTCCTTCCATTGTGTGGGTTCCGGGGATCAAATCCAGACCATCTGGCTTGGTAGCGAGTGCCTTTACGCACCGAGCCATCTTGCCAGCACCCCGCCCCCCTCCGCCCCCCTAACCCCCCCCCCTTCGACCCTTTCGGGGCAGTGCGTACCAGAGTGATGGCGTGTGAGAGCGCACACCGCAGCATGTAGCCCGTCTGCCTGAACTCCACCGAAGACACATCGTCCTCCAGGACTTCCACTTCCAGACTCTTGTTCCTCCAGCACCAATCCTCATGAATGATGCTTACTGCAAAACAAACACCGGGACCTGCTGCCTAGCTGCTGCAGACTGCACGTGTGCTGTGCACTTGCAATCCCGGCACTCCGAAAGCTGAGGCAGGGGGATGAAGAGTTCAAAGCCAGCCTGGGCTCTAGAGTGAGACCCTGTCTAAAAAGAAAATATTTTCTATAAAACACCTGGGCAGTCAACAATGTTTAGGACAGGTCACTGCCAAAGAAAAACTGACTACAGTGGCCACTGTGGCTGCCCACAAAGAAATCCATATGGGCTAAAGATGCCAGGCTATAAGATATCCAGGGGTCACCAGACTTGGTAAATATTTTCAACTGATTTTTGTTGTTGTTTACACGGTATGCGGTCCTGGCTGACCTTGAACTCCTCAGCCTCCCCAGCACCAGGCTTCCGGTCAGCAGCAATGGTCAGTACATGCACACGGGTGTGGCAGGACTCCACCGAAACTCTAAAACAGGCAGGCAGCTCCGAGTGCAGTTTGGCAGCTCTTAGAGACGGAAAAGAGCCCCGGAGAGAGAAGCCTACTTTCCACCAGCCAGAAGTCTAGTCCAAATAGGAGGTGGGAGTGACTTGTTGAGGACAGGAAGGGCACCTGTGTGGGCCACTGCCCTGCTGACCAGGCTCTGTGCTTTGCTTAGTCTCTTCTTGAGAGAGGCTACTGTACCATTTCACAGATGAGGAAACGGTCTGGCGAGGAGAGACTGCCCAAGGTCACTCTAGAGCAGGTGCAGACTGAGAGTAGAATCAGCCCGCTCTTTCTGGCACTGAAAACTAAGATGACTGGTCAGCGCATGCTCCCCACAGCAGATGCACATGGGCCCAGGACAGAGTCCCCATGGAAAGGCCTACAATAAGCACAAAGCGGGGCAGGCTTGGGATAGCTCCCGGATGCATCGTGCTCCATCTTACTTTTGTATTTCCCAGGCAGCACTTTGTCAAACGTGAAGGTCATGGAGTTGACCTTGCCGGAGAGCTGGAGGCTGCGTTTCTCACCCTGGCGGCTCAGGGACTGCAGGGTCACCAACAGGTCACCGCAGGTATCTGCAGAGGAAAGGCCAGAGGACCTCACATGACTGCCATCACAAGCAGACAAGTTTGCGAGTGCTTAGCCTAAGCAATAAGCCCTGGAGGCAAGAAAGTTAAGATCATTCTCAGCCTTGTACAAGTTAGAGGCCGGCCAGAACTACACGAGACCCAGTCTCAAAAAACCCACTAAGGCCAGACAGTGGTGCCGCACGCCTTTAATCCCAGCACTCGGGAAGCAGAGGAAGGCGATCTCTGTGAGTTCGAGGCCAGCCTGGTCTACAGAGCAAGATCCAGGACAGGCTCCAAAACTACAAAGAAACCCTGTGTCAAAAAAACCATAAAACACACGCACGCACGCACGCACGCACGCACGCACTCATGAGGCTGGGAAGATGACCCAGCTGGTGATGCCGCCTGCACCACGAACGTGAGGCTCTGAGTCTGGCCCCCCAGTCCCACACAAAAGCTGACACGGCAGTGTGCACCCGCAGCCCCTGCACTGGAGTGGGCAGAGGTGGGCAGGGGCCTGGAAGCCTTTGTCCAGCCAGCCTAGCTGACCCGGCGAGTCTCGGGTCCCCTCTAGAAAACAGTGCAGAGGGACCGAGGGCAGACATCAGTACTCCCTCTGCCTCCACATACAGGCACACATGTGCAGCATGTCCATACACACTGCATCCTGACCTACACTCCAGCTAATACTGAAAGCAGGGTCTGAGTTCAGCCTACAAAGAAACCTTTGGAAAACGAAATAGAAACAATCCAGGTGCCTGGTAGCTTGGCAGTTACTGAGAAATCACCATTCACAAAAGAGCACCTGGGAACCCCGCAGCCCTTCCCCTGAAGTGGCATGCCCTTACTGCCACCCCATTCAGAAGGCCTGCTCCCGGCTCCTCCCACTGTCCAGCTCTCCCAACTAGAGGCTCTCCCATGCAGTGGACACCTCACCCAAACAGGAGACTTTTCCAGAAACAGACGCCAAAAACTGCACAAAGGCCACATCCATCACAGGCCTGTTGGTCACGGTGAGAGGGAACGTCTGTGGTTTCAGCATCAGGCCGGCTCTGGTCTCGGCCTCAGGCACCACCACCTGAGAACATGAGACAGTAAGGCAGCGTCCTCAACCTTCCCAATGCTGCGACCCTTTAACAGTTCCTCATGCAGTGGGGACCCCAACCACAAAGTTATTTTTGCTGCTACTTCATAACTGTAATTTTGCTGCTGTTACGAATCATACTGTAAGTATCTGATATGCAGGAAATCTGATGTGTGACGTCCCCCCCAAAGGGTTCATGACCCACAGGTTGAGAACCACTGCACTAGAGGCTGCAGAGAGCATCTCTCCCCAGGCCATGAGGCACTAGAACCTTTATGTGGGCCTCAAAGTATGCAGATAGAGAAGAGTGAAGGTTCACTTTGAGCCCAGATGTGTAATCATAACAAATTTAAGAAGTAACTGTTTGTTTGTTTTCAAGACAAGGTTTCTCTGTGTAGCCCTAGCTGTCCTGGAACTCACTATGTAGACTAGGCTGGCCTCAAACTCACAGAGATCCACCTGCCTCTGCGTGCTGGGATTAAAGGCGTGCACCACCATGCCCGGCCAGAAGTGATACTTTTATAGTAACACAGTAATAGTATAATAACTAAATCAGGCATGGCAGCACCAGCCTGTAATCCCACACTCAGGAGGCTGAGGTAGAAAGAACACCTCCAAGTCAACCTGGGCTGTTGTGAAACCAAGTCTCAAAAAGAGAGAGAGAGAGAGAGACTGTCTGATGCCTTCCCACAGGCAGCTGTAGAATTAGGTCATTTTCTTTTTCCAAGTACTTATTTTCTCGTGTGTTATTTTAAGACAGAGACTGTGTAGCTCAGGCTAGCCTGAAATTCACACTCCTCCTGCTTCAACTCCCCAGTGCTGGGATTACAGGCATGTGCTATCACACTTGGCTCCTTTTCTGTGTGTCTTTCCCAAGCTCAGAAAAGGATGGGGAAGGGGGCAGAGGTCCCCTACTTTATTCCCAGTAAGGAACTGCCCAACTCTGAGCTTCCGACAGAACTTCAAGAGCTGTTGATGTGGCCATCTTCAGATAAGCTGGGCAGGTGGCTCACAATGAGAGCTGTCACCCACCAAATATCTCCACTTGTCCCTACAGAAGGAAGGACCCACCCTAGAAGACCCAGGCTTGGGGACACTCCAGCCCTCCCTCACTAAAGCTGGGAGCAGAGAGAGCTGATTCGATTGGCAAGCCCTGCCAGCTACGGGGACATGGCCTTTCCCATGCGGGCAGCCCTCTGCCTGTCTTGTCGCTGGCCCAGCTGTGCGCAGGCGACTCCAGGCAGGGGCTGCCCTGCTTCTGGGCCTGGATGGGCAGACTCCCTGGGGCCCGCTGGTTGTCCTGGCGTCAGGGTGGGGAAGCTCCTCCCCGGTCTGGGCTCTCAGAAACCGGTACCGTGAGGCTCTGAACGGCTTGATGAACTGGCTGTGCTCTGCTTGGCCTCATGGACATCCTAGAGCAGCCAGAAGCAAGGAAGGAGCAGGAGGGCACAGTTGCTCCTAACCCTGCACACACACCAAGAAGAAAAGACAGGCCTGTGTCTATTCACAACACTCACATGCAGGGATGAGAACGCCTCCAAGTCAGAGCCAGGACCTGAAAGGCTCCTCCCTGTGTCCCACTGTGGCTCCTAACACTCTGGAAAACCCCTGCATTTTCTCCAGCTGCAGGGCTGAGAGTGTGTGGAGGCCAGAGGTCCCCTTGGGTGTTATTTCCTCAGGAGCCGTCTTTCTTGGACTTTGAGATGATCTCTCAGTGGCCTGGAGCTTACCTAGCAGGCAAGTCTGGCCGGCCAGTGAGCCCCAGGGGTCTGCCATCTCTGCCACCCAGCACTGGGATGGCAAGCTCACGCCAGCACACCTGCCTTCTGACAGGGACTCTCGGGATCAAAGGTCCTGAGGCTTGCGGGGCAGACACTCTACTCACGGAGCCACCCTCCATATTCTCTAAGACAAACACAACTCATGCACCTGGACTTTGTAGGTCCCTGGCTTCGCTTTAAAGCAAAATGATCCATGAGCATCTGTCTCCACGGTGACCAAAGACTTGTCCTTGTCTTGAGAGGACAGGACCACTTTGTATTTACTCATCTGCTTGACAGTATCAGGGGAGCGGACGATGGATATCTGGCCACAGATGCTGAACCTGCAATGAGATGTCTGGTCATTCTAGCAAGACTCGGCGTGGCAGAGCAGGCTCCCAGCAGCCCTGAGACAATACTGTCTATCGGGTAGACTTGGTGACTTTCCCTTTAGAGACGGTCTGCAAAAGTCTGCAGCTGGGCCCAGGGCAGGGCTGTGTGTTCTCTAGGTAACATACTCCCACCCCCACCCCACCTCCACTGAAGCCATTTGAAGTAAATCTGCAGGTAATAAAAACACTTCAGGTAATTGGACTGCTGATATAACTTGGGCTAACCCTATAAAAGGAAGAGCTATCAGCTGCCTGCAAAACAAAACAAAACAAAAACCAGTACCATTAACCAGGCCATAAAACTACCAGAGTCTTCCTCATTTGTTAGATGCCATGTGGGGGTAAGAGCAAATGCAAAGTTGAAACTGAACTCCTAAGGAGCTGAGAGCCACAGAATGCCTCTCATAAAGGCAGAGCCCAACGGATGAGAATGACTGGAACTCCAGCTTCCAGATGAAAGAGGTCTCTTCAAGAAACGCACAGCAGGCCCAGCTGCTCCCAGAGGGGACCAGCAACAGCACCCGTTCCATCTGTGGCGGCTGCAGCTAAGACCCCATCTGGGGCCACCATCTCTCCAACTCACTAAAGGTCCAATCTTCTTATTCTAAACAATCACAGGATATAAATGTCAGCTGCTGCTTCAGACAGAACCACACTAAAGAACTTTCTGCCTCTGACAATCATGGGCCAAATAAAACGCTGGAGAAACATGTCTGCCCCAACTGGACCATCAGGGACAAGATGAGGAATGGCTGAGGACGGCTGTGTCATTCAGGAGGAGTAAAGCTGCCGTCATCTCCCTGCACGCGGAGGCTGCCCCAGGCTCACCACGTGCTTCTGTGTGGATTGTCATCTAAGGGAGGTTCCTACATTCTTACCTGGTTACAGGCTCTAAAAAGGATCAGGGCTGGAGAGATGCTCAGTGGTTAAGAGCACACAGTACTCTCCAGAGGACCTGGGTTCAATTCCAAGAACCCACCTCAGAGGGTCCACAAACACCTGAAATTCCTGTCAGGTCCCAAAGAACTTCAAGACAAATGGCTGAGGTGCCTACTAACATATCAAAGGAGATGCTGGCTACCAGACTCCACACAGGCTCCCCCAGCATAGTTCCAGAGTTCGGGCTCCTCTCAGCACTTCTCACCCCCACCCCCCAATCTCTCCAGCCCGAGCTTCGAGCTTGGATTCCACTGGCCCAGCTTCTCTGGCCACTCGCTCTCTTGGCCCCTCCCTCTCTGCTCTCTCTGTTTCTCCTATTCTCCATCTCTCCCCCACCCCACCCTGCTCTCTCTCCTCCTGAGGCCTGGTCTATTCTTCTATTCCCTCCCTCATATCTACAAGAAAACCTTCTCCTTAACCACACCTAGGAGTGGCCGTGTGCTCACTGTCATTCAACTCCAGGAGATCTGATACCTTTTTCCGGTCTCCCTGGCGCACACACCAAAAATAAAAATTAACTTAAAAGGAAAAGAAATAAATCTTGGGTCAGCAAATGGTTCAGTGAATAAAGCACTCACTGCCAAACCTGAGGAACCTGAGTCCAATCCCCAAGACCCATGCTGTGGAGGGAGAGAGCTGTCTCCATGCGAATGCCACAAGACAAACACAGACACGTGCACAGACAGAGAGAGGGAAAGGGACTGACGCATAAATAAATGAGTAAGTGTAATGTTGTAGAATGTTATTTAAGGTGTGTTACTTTTGCTTATGTTGCATCTGTTTAACTCTGTGAAGCTGTGTTACTGTGCCTGTCTAAAACACATGATGGTCTAATAAAGAACTGAATGGTCAAGAGCAAGGCAGGAGAAAGGATAGGTGGGGCTGGCAGGCGGAGAGAATAGATAGAGGGAGAAATCTGGGAGGAGAGGAGAAGGATTCCAGAGGCCGGCCACCCAGCTCCGCACACAGCAGGCCATATGTATAGAGGGAGAAATCTGGGAGGAGAGGAGAAGGATTCCAGAGGCCAGCCACCCAGCTCCGCACACAGCAGGCCATATGTATAGAGGGAGAAATCTGGGAGGAGAGGAGAAGGATTCCAGAGGCCAGCCACCCAGCTCCGCACACAGCAGGCCATATGTATAGAGGGAGAAATCTGGGAGGAGAGGAGAAGGATTCCAGAGGCCAGCCACCCAGCTCCGCACACAGCAGGCCATATGTATAGAGGGAGAAATCTGGGAGGAGAGGAGAAGGATTCCAGAGGCCGGCCACCCAGCTCCGCACACAGCAGGCCATATGTATAGAGGGAGAAATCTGGGAGGAGAGGAGAAGGATTCCAGAGGCCGGCCACCCAGCTCCGCACACAGCAGGCCATATGTATAGAGGGAGAAATCTGGGAGGAGAGGAGAAGGATTCCAGAGGCCAGCCACCCAGCTCCGCACACAGCAGGCCATATGTATAGAGGGAGAAATCTGGGAGGAGAGGAGAAGGATTCCAGAGGCCAGCCACCCAGCTCCGCACACAGCAGGCCATATGTATAGAGGGAGAAATCTGGGAGGAGAGGAGAAGGATTCCAGAGGCCGGCCACCCAGCTCCGCACACAGCAGGCCATATGTATAGAGGGAGAAATCTGGGAGGAGAGGAGAAGGATTCCAGAGGCCAGCCACCCAGCTCCGCACACAGCAGGCCATATGTATAGAGGGAGAAATCTGGGAGGAGAGGAGAAGGATTCCAGAGGCCAGCCACCCAGCTCCGCACACAGCAGGCCATATGTATAGAGGGAGAAATCTGGGAGGAGAGGAGAAGGATTCCAGAGGCCAGCCACCCAGCTCCGCACACAGCAGGCCATATGTATAGAGGGAGAAATCTGGGAGGAGAGGAGAAGGATTCCAGAGGCCGGCCACCCAGCTCCGCACACAGCAGGCCATATGTATAGAGGGAGAAATCTGGGAGGAGAGGAGAAGGATTCCAGAGGCCGGCCACCCAGCTCCGCACACAGCAGGCCATATGTATAGAGGGAGAAATCTGGGAGGAGAGGAGAAGGATTCCAGAGGCCGGCCACCCAGCTCCGCACACAGCAGGCCATGCAGTGAGAGTAAAACAGAAGTAAGAGGATGGGAAAAGCCCAGAGGCAAAGATAGACAGGGTCAGTTAAGGAGAGCTGGTTAGAAACTAAGCCAAGCTAAGGCCGGACATTCACAAGTAAGAATAAGCTTCCGTGTGTGATTTATTTGGGAGCTGGGTGGTGAGCCCCCCAAAAAGAGTTAAAAACAAAACAAAACAGTGTAATAAATTTTTAAAAATAAAATGGGGCTGGAGAGACGGCCAGCTAAGAGCACTGGCTGCTCTTGCAGAGGCCCTGGGCTTGATTGCCAGCACCCACATGGTGGCTCACAACTGTTCGCAAGTCTAGTTCCAGGATATCTGGCGCCCTCTGGTGCCCTCCAAGGGCATGGAACGGACATAGTGTATAGACATGCATGCAGCAAGACACACTCATAAAATAAATAGAAGAAACTCTAAAAAAATTAAAAATATATTTTTATAAATAATTTAAAAAAGAAAGGTAAGAAACATCAATGCATTAAGGAGGCAGATGTGGGTTGGGGTGACGTTCAGTGGCAGTACATTTGCCTGTGTGCCCAAAGTTCTAGGTTTGATCCCCAACACCATTCAAAAATAAAGTGAATGTCCCTGGGCCCCTTCAAAAAGCAATGAGTTTTTCCAAAGATGCTCAAATGTCATTTTTTCTTGCTTTGGTTTAAATATTTCACTTTAAATAAGAAAATTATCAGATATTCACAACACATCAGTTGTTCAAATAAGAGGCTGGGGCCTGGCAGTGTGTGCCTATTGACTTTCTGCATTGGATCATTTATCAAATCCATCTGTTTCTCATTTCCTCTCCTGCCAGCACCCAGCGCTAAGGCACCACCAGCCGATCATCTCCTCCAGATAACTGCCACAGACCCCTATCTGCACCGTCTGCCAACACCCTGGCTTCCCACCAATCCCTACCCCCCCCCCCCCCCCCCCCCGGCAGAAGGCCACATTTCTATCATGCCCTTGCTGACCCCATGGTCTCAGTGGCAAGGCTGTCTGTCTCTGCACCTCAGGTACATGGTCAAAGGCTTGCTGACCTCATCACGGCCTCTGGACACACTGGCTCAGCCCCTGTGAACATGCATGCTGCCCTGCATCTTCTTCCCTTGGTCCTCCTAAGGTCTCCGACTACCACCCCCACCCCAATCTACCCAAGGTCTTCTCCCCAATCTCTTCCTGGCACAAAATTGCAGGCCTCTCTCTGTGCCATCTCCCCCAGGAGCTGAGAGCCGACAACCCTGTCCTTGCCACTTGGGCTCAGCTCGTCGTTACACGTGCAGCCCAGTGAGGAACTTACATCTGCTTACCTAGCACGGATGTTCCAGCACAAAAGCAGAGGGACAGGAACAGGACTTGAACCCGAGAGTTATTTTCTAAGAATGATTGATGTCCTCGTCTTTCAAAGCTGAAAGGTGACTAGGCTGATGGGCTGTCTGCCGGGGCTCTGCTCCCTAGCTCTGGTGTCAGCAACCACCTCTGTCCCTCCTGTGACCTCACCCACTTAGGCTCCCCGGCCCACCCCTACAATGCTGGCCTTCCACTTCCAGTTGCCGAGTCACCTAGGAGTGTCAATCAAGATGGACACAGATCCAAACATGTAGGAGAGTATGCCACCAGTGGTCATGTGACGCCAAACCAGAACCCTCATCACCTGCCCATAGCAACACCTCTAGTAGGCTGAGAACCCTTAAGAACCCTTTTCTTTCCATTCTTGACATCAGTGACGACATGATTAACTCTGCCAATGACCAGAAGCATCTCCAAGCACACCTCCACAGCATCAGAGAACCTAACAAAGCCCTCTAGGATCAGACAAGGAAAATGCTCTCAGAGGAGGGCTAACCTCAAAGATCTTTTTCTAATTTAGATAGATATTAGACAGACAGACAGACAGATAGATAGATGATAGATATAGATAGAATGATAGATAGACAGATAGAATGATAGATAGATAGATAGATAGACAGATGATAGATAGAATGATAGACAGATAGACAGACAGTTAGATGATAGATAGATAAATAATAGATAGATAGATAGATAGATAGATAGATAGATAGATAGATAGATAGATAGACAGACAGACAGATGATAGAATGGTAGACAGATAGACAGGTAGATGATAGATAAATAATAGATAGATAGACAGATAGATAGACAGAATGATAGATAGACAGACAGATAGATAATAGATGGACAGACAGATGATAGAATGATAGACACAGACAGGTAGATGATAGATAGATAGATAGATAGATAGATAGATAGATAGATAGATAGATAGATAGATAGATAGAATGACAGATAGATAGACAGATGATAGATAGAATGACAGAGAGACAGACGGACAGACATGGTCATTTATTGTGTTTGCACACATGTGGAAGTCAGGGACAACTTGTACAAGCTTGCTCCCTTCTTCCACCACGTGGTCCCCCGGGATCAGACTCAAGTTGTTAGGTTTGGAGAAAGCACATTTACCATCATCTTCTTTCTCTACTTTAACAAACCCATTTTAACTTGAAAGCAAAAGAAAACAATGTAAGTGCCTTCAGCTATTAGGATTCAGCACTCATGAGCTGGCTTTCTGGAGCCCACTACCTAGGGTCGGACGCCTTGCTCACCCTTGATGCCGGGGGGAGGGACTGGGTCCCGCCTTAACTGAAGGCTTTGCTGATCCCCCATGGGGGGCCTTGCCCTTTTGAAGGAGGGGATGGCAGGGTTTGGGGGGGGGATGACGACTGGGGAGAAGTGGGAGGAGGGATGAGACAGGAATCTGTGGTTGGTATGTAAAATAAATTAAAATTTTCTTTTTTTTCAAGACAAGGTTTCTCTGTGTAGCTTTGGAGCCTGTACTGGATCTCCCTCTGTAGACCAGGCTGGCCTGAAATCCGTAAGATCTACCTGCCCCTGCCTTCCAAGTGCTGGGATTAAAGGCATGCACCACTACCACCTGGCTTTAAAAAAAAAAATTTTAATTAAAAAAAAAAAGGTTCAGCACTCATCTTTCCAAAGGAAAGCCAGCTTGACTCTCGACAGCTATTAGAACTGGATGTGAATCCTGGACAGAAATGGTCGAGTTAAAGTTCATTTTCTTCTCCTCTGCTGCCAAGAGGAGCCGGGATGTACCTAAGACTGCACATGGCCCATGGGCTGGCTAGTTTTATGTCAACTTGACACATGCTGGAGTCATTTGGGAAGAGGGAACCTCAACTGAGAAGATGCTCTCATCAGAGTGGCCTGTGGGCAAGCCTGTGGTTCATTTTCTTGGTTGTTAACGGATGTGGAAGGGCCCAGCTCACTGAGGACAGTGCCACCCTTAGACAGGTAGTCCTGAGTTATATAAGAAAGGAGGCTGAGCAAGACAGAAAGCAGCCCTCCATGGCCTCTGTTTCAGTTCCTGCCTCCAGATCCCTACCTAACTTCACTCAGTGATGGACTATGACGTGAAGTGTTAGCCAAATAAGCCCTTTCCTCCTCCAGTCGCTTTTGGTCATGGTCACTCGTCATGCTGACAGACAGCACACTTACCCTGTAGCAATGAGGTCAGCCAGCTGTGGAGTGTTGGGCGCGATTTTGATGGTGACCATCTCGAAGTAGAGATGCTCCTTCTGAGCATGGATGGTGTAGGTCCCTGTCGTTATGTTCTCTAGGCGGAAGGAGCCGTCAGCTTTCGTTCTGACTGAAACCAAAGCATGTGAATAAAAGATGAGCCCCAAAGCTTGCATCCCAACAGATACGTGAGAATGCAGTGTTTTCACAAGGTTTTACACTGAGATTTTGTCACTTGTGTCTATATCATTCCATGACTGAAAACAAGCCCTTGAGGAGGCTCAGGACCACATGCCTACCCACCTTTAATCTGGTTGTTCAGAGTGACCACAGCCTCTGGAACGCCTTCTCCTTCAGGTCCGTTCAAGACCCTCCCAGTGACGGAGAAGCCCATGACGTGGAACACGGGCTGCAAAGTGAAGAAGGTGTTCACATGCTCACGTCACCAAGCCCCCTCTGCCCAGCACCACGGCTCACGTGCTGGCCCCTCCCTCTCTCTCACAGCCTGTGTCTTCTCAGCTGCATTTCCAATGCAGGACTGCTCGTCAGAGCTGAATAAAAACAGCCTGCAGACTCACTCCCCGACTCACAGGTTGCTGCTTCTGGCTTGTGGGGTTCCCCAGCCTTACCTTCTCCTGCTCCCTCCCTAGCTCCATCCGTATGTCCCCAGTTTAGTGAATCCCACCTGTCTCCAGCCCCTTAAACATAAACCACATTACCTGGGACTCCAGCCTGTCCCACAGCACCTCCTGGGACCCCAGACCTGTCACCCCCAACACTGCCTGGGACCCACGGCTTTCCCCTTCACCTGCAGCATGTCCCTTCAGCACCACCTGAAACCCCCAACCTATTCCACCACTGCCACCTAAGATCGATGACATACCCTGCCCTTTCAAAGTCCAAGAGCCCTCACCTAAGAGCCCGGGCCAGGCAGATTCCTTCCAATCCACCCTTCCTCTGGAGAGTCGCTCACCACACAGCCCTGTGCCTTGTCTGTGTGTATCCTGTTTGCTCCAAGCACCAAGCCTGGGCTCTCTTGGAAGGCACTGAGCTCCAAGCCCCTGACCTTTGGCTGCTCAGGTGAGCTCCCTGGGTGAGACATCACCAACCTAATTATATCTTCATCAAACTCCTCAGGGTCTGACATGCCTGACTGATTCCCTATATGTCACTCCCTTCTCATTAAAATGTGACTTGCAGCTCAATGGAGCCTGTCCTGCCTCAGCTCCCTGCCACAGAGCAGGCACTCAGGAAGTGCCTCCCGGATGAATGAATGTAGGAATTATTTGAAAGAGAGCCTGAAAGTGGCAAAACTTTAGCCTTGCATGACAACATACTTGTAATGCAAGCACCAGGTGTGACTACAGGGCATGGTGGCACACGCCTGTAATCTCAGCACTCAGGCGGCTAAGTCAAGAGGATCATAAGTTTAAGGCCAGTGGTACTGCCTCACAACAAAAAAAGGGAAGAGTGCCAGGGAAGAAAGGAGGAGTAAGAAAATGGCTTCCTTTTTATGCGGGGATAATCCTTTCTGAAAGGAAGTGGTGAACTAGCTGTCTATCCACTTATTAACTCACATATCCAACAAACATTTTCAACACTTACTATGTGCTTGGTGCTAAAGCACACAGATGAAATGGGGAGGCTTCCCTGGCGTGATGGAATGTTCTAGGCCCTCACTTGAAACTCCACACACTTCAGGTTAAAACTTGCATTTGACCACCATCTGGGTACTTTGCCCAAGTACCTGCCACACCCTTCCTGCAAGGTTGTACAGGTAATAAAGGCTCAATGCTCATTTTCCTGGCCTCCTGGCCTACATTTAGGTGTCCTACGCAACCTTGGGTGGGGCCAGCTCCCCTGACTGCGCTGTTTTCGTGGACTGCTCTTCAGTGCATTATAAACACCAGAGGATAACTTTTCCCTAGCACCACTGCCAGGTACCCGTGGGCACTTCCTCCATGTTGCCAGCTGCCAGCTTTCTGTAATTTTATTCTGTAATTAAAGACTCAGAGGGATGATGAGAACACATTTACCATGTCTTCCGAACATCTCACCATCCCCTCCCACCACATGGGCCATGCTCTCCTGAGCTCACACGGTTACGGCCCAGGCTAGCTTTCCTCATGGCACCTCTCCTCAGCAGGACCCAGCTCCCAGCAGCATAAGAGGAAAGTGGCCAGCCAAGCTCGACGCCATCACCTCTCCAAGCTTCCATCTTCCCCTCCACTTCAGCTCCCCTGGCCTCTTCAGGGTGCCTCCAAGTCTCTAGGCATACTCCTGCCTTGAGACCTTTGCATTCACCACAAATGTTGGGTATAACACCTGCTTCCCTTTAGACGGCAGCTCAGTTACCTTCAGGGAGAGGACTCCTGGCATAACACGCAGCCCTGTGTCCCTGCCCTGCACAGTGCCTTCTTCTGTTCCAGAGAGCACTTACCCGCTTCTAACACACTAACTTGCTTATCTAAACAGGCACTGGCTCTGCCCATCACTAAAATGCAACGTCCAGAAAGACTGTTGACTCACTAAGCCCCAACTGTGCAGCCAAAGTGGAACAGACTCAAAGCACAAGCCACAGGCATTCTGTGGGCACATCTCACTCAAGGAGCAGCACCGGCCGGGGCTTAGCTAGCTCTGCAAGATGGAGATGCTGTGTAAGAGAGGTGGTAGATCCAGTGTACCCCAGGCTAAGCCAGAGTCCCACTTCCTCCAGTAGCCATTCTAGACAGGGTGTTGAGGTGGACGTGCTTGCGACATCTGTGCCCAGGGCTGGGAACCCAAACGCCCGGCTCCAGAGCTTCACCTCGATTCTCAAGCTGTCGTGCTCCACGGTGAAGTCAAGCCTGGAAGGTGCCACGTCAAAGGTGATCCTCTCCCCTCTGTAGAACGGCACCTGGAAGAAGGGGTCAAGTGATTATGAAGAGTGTACAGTCCTAAGTCAGTGTTCACCCAGGTCTAGCAGCCAAACAACCCAGAGGAATGTGACTCCAGCTGCTGGTCAAGGGGAAGCCCTGCCTTATACTGTGACAGAAGAGCCCACGTCTCATCTTCAGTACAGGCTGTGATCACCAGGGCAAACATGCTTGCAACTGCAGGTGTTCCTTACTGCAGAATTGTTCAGATGTAGGAGTGCCCACATATGCATCCTAAGACATTTTGTGGACAGGTCCAAGTCTGAACCTGAGATCCACTACATTCCACACACACCTTACAGATAAACACACTGATGGCAAACTCAATGGTTATTTAGATTTTGGAGTGTTTTAGATATGGGATTTTTTAGTTTTAGGGACACTCAATCTATCCTTACTAGGCCGAGTGCTCATGAATGACAGGCCCACCATTTGGCCATTCAGTATCTACTACTGATCTGGATCTTAAAGGCCCCAAAGCCCATGTGCTAGCAGGCATGTCCAACATGCAGCCTGTGTGCCACATGTGTCCCAGGATAGCTACAGATGTGGCCCAACACATCTGGAGATAACAGGGTCATGTTGCAATGTCAACTCCTGTGCTGGAGGCATGCTTGTCAGCACCACTGGGAGGTGGTAGCACCTGTCAGAGCCAGGGCCTGACGGAAGGAAGTCAGGTCACTGGCAGTGTGCCCTTGAGGGTGAGTCAGAATCCCAGTTCTTCTGCTCTCCCAAATTCTGTCACCATGATCCAAGAGAAACCTTCATTCCTTTAGGTTGGTTTACCACAAGCAGTGTGTCATCATACTGAATACTGACTCACCCAACACCCAGAGGGCATAGGCTCTTCTCACACATAGTGTCCTGTACAGATAGAAAACCACTCACTCACCACAGTATAGGCCCCACTTGGCAAGGAATAGAAAGAAAATGAGCCATCTTCTTTGGAGACCGCATAGCACAGATAAACCAGGCTCTCATCTGGGGGCTGGAACCCGGACACTGGGGACACATTGCAGCCCAGGACGTCCTATGTCAGGGAAAGAAGAAATGTCCATGTTCTGATTACCCAACAGCCACACACAAGGCCAGGCCAACCTGCAGAGGTCAATGCATGGGTTTCTTGCAAGGTCAATGCAGGGGGGGTCAATGAAGGCAAACGGAACCCAAATCTCTACACCCAGCCTCAGAGTTAAAAATGAGCACTCTTCTTAGGAAAAATGGTGAGGCTCCCCCCAACAATAAGAAAACTGGCCAAGGAAGAGAAGTGACACCCCAAGAAGCCACAGAGCAGCAGGTGTTAGAAGCTGATACTGTGTGAACCTGGTAAAAGCCCGAGCATCTCCCCAATCCACAGCTCGAGGTGAAGACAGTCCATGAGACTGTGCTCTTAAACATCCAGGTCACAAACCAACAGTAAGCCCCGGCCTGCCACTCCCCAACCCCAATCCCCCACCCCGATCTTGGCTCTTTATTTTTCTTTGCTTACCTCTTTGCTCACTAAAGAAGAAAAGAGAAGAAACTTCACCCCTTTCATGGGCTCCCCGTCACTGCGGACAGAGCCAGATACATTATAGCCAGCCACTACGAGGGGACCAGCTGCGTTAGCATTGGAGTTCGTCACCCGCACCGTGGTACTTGCCTAGAGAAAGGAAGAGGTCTTAGCTTCAATACACCAAACCCTGACGGCCGACACAGTGGCTTACACCAGCAATCAGGAAGCCAGAGCAGGAAGATTACTGTGAATTTGAGGCCAGTCTGGGCTACAGTGTGACAGTCTCAAAAAGAAATGACAAAAATAAATAAATCCTTTCAGAATATCCAACAGCACAAGGACGTGCTAACATTTTCAACTAAGAAAGCAGTATGAACACACAGTTCCTAATAAAATTACACAATAAAATTACAGACACAGGCATCCCTCCAGAGCCACAGGAACTGACCCTGGAATTCCAGGCTCAGACATCCTCAGGTGCCCATGTCCCTTTTATCTAATGGCACACTGTGTGTGCAGAGGCCATGCACATCCCCTGAAGACTAAACCTCCATTAGTTACCATGCCCAACACAAGGCCAGGGCTAAACAAGCAATATTTACCATTTAGGACTCAAGAATAAGAAAAATGCCTACATGCATGTCCAATCCACAGCTGGTGGAATCTGAGACTGGTTGAAGCAATGAACACAGAGCCCCGGCCAAGGAGGGTTGGCTGGAGAGAACGCTGCCGCTGCTCTGGTGATGCAGACAGGCATGTGATGGAGTGCGCGTGGAGGGCCAGAGGCCAAGGCCAGCGTCCGTCCCAGCCTTCCACCTTGTGTGAGGCAGTGGCTTGTGGTTCCAGCTGTGCACACCAGATTGTGCCCATGGGGCACGGGATTACAGATACACCCACCAGTCATCTTTTACGTGGGTTTTGAGATCCAAACTCAAGTTGTCAGGTCTGCACGGCAAGCCTTTACCCACTGAGCCATCTCCCAGGCCTGCAAAGCTTTTTCCTACGCAAAATGGATGACAAGAAGTGTGGGGAAATGGAAGTAACCGCCTGTCTGTGTGGCGACTGCACCGACAGTTCCCTTCCCTCACGCTCTTCTTACGGTCCGCCTTCCTACATCTGAAATGCTGATGAGGGGTGGCCCTGGGAGCACATGTGGAGGTTGGAGGGCAACCTGGAGTGGCCCCTCCCACCATGTGGGTCCCAGGAATTGAACTCAGGTCTTCAGGCTTGGCAGCAAGCACCTTCACCCTAAGCCATCTCTCTGGCCCCTCCAACGGTTTCCCCTTTTTGGTTGCAGTGAGGCTTTCTACAGAATGCAATTCCCAGAAACCGAGCGATGACCCTGCTAACAAAACCTGACAGACACAAAGCGAGGGCCAGAACCCCTGCTCCCTCAGGGTACCCAACACCCCACAATGACAAAATAGAGCCAGGGCCACAGGCACTGACCCCAGCCAAATGACTGTCAGCCTCACTTACAACACCACACTTTATTGTTTATCTGTATTCAAGAATATTTAATTACTATAATATTTCATAAATCACTCTTTATATGGCATTTCAAACACTTATAACCTTTTAGATAGTCTTTGGGCTTTTGATTGTTTTTTTGTTTTGAGATAAGGCGTCACTCTATAGCCAAGGCTGGTTTAGAACTCACTATGGAGCCCAGGGTGGCCAAAACTCACAGCAATCCTCCTGTTTCAGCATTCCAAGTACTGGAATCACAGGTACAAGGCATCACACCTTGCACAGACACTCCTTCAATGAACGCTGCTACCACTCGACCACGTTTGATTAAATTTTCAAATACAAAGCAGAATAAAGTTGAAAATTTAAACCAAAAAGGAAGTCACTGCTTTTTCATTCCTTGAAACAAGGCGTTTCTCTGGCTTGCACAGCTGCCTCCCTGCTGCTCCTGACACCCAGATGTGATGGCATGCAGCCCATTCTCTCCTTAACAATCACAGGCTGTTTGAGATCTCCCTCCCCCAGGGAGCATGGGCAACAGGCCTCTAGAAGAGTTAGCATACTTATAGTTTTCTGGTCGGGGCAGAAAAAGAACAAATTCACTGGGAATTTCTGGTGTTGACTTAGCTCAATACGGTGACAGTGCATGAGGTGACAGTGCATGAGGACTTCACAACTGTCACCTAAAGAAGAAACCAGCAGCAGAAGCATCTGCTGAGGCGGAGAGTTCACCCTGATAACACCTACACTTCGGCACCCCAGTTCTCCCAGAATCTCGAGAAACTGTGACTTCATTTCACATCCTAAATTCATCTCCACATTTGTTTCCAAACTATAGCACACACACAGACATGGGACAGAGCTTACCTCCGTCAGAGCCCAGGTCGGATGAGTCGCAAGGATTTCATAATCTCCAGGAAGAACTTTAAAAAACGCAAATCTGAGAAACACAAAACAGCACATCACTTAACCAGGTTTTAGAGAGGGATTGTGTGGGAATTACTGTAGGCTTCCAATAGCTACTCAATCCAATTCTGTCCAAACCCACTCACTGAACACTCCCCATGCGCCAGGAAGCAAGGAGCCCTGTGCACACTGCTGGCAAACAGAGGGCCAACACTCCCAGCATCTCCAGGAGTCCTGGCACACGCTCACAATCAGCAGGTTTGATTGGCATGAACAGGAAGAAGAGTGGAGGAGAGAAAAAATCAGCTAAAAGCTAACAAGTGGGAAGGGAGGAGTTGTGTGGGAGAAGAAGGCAAAGCCCCGGGCTGGGGTGGATGGCTAACACAGAATGACCCTAAAGCCAGGCATGACAACATGCACCTGCAATTCCTGTATTCAGGAGGCTGAGACAGGAGAGCTAAAAATTCCAGGTAGGCACTAGGGAGATGTCTCAATAGCTAAGAGCACTGACTGCCCTCCAGAGAACCCAGGTTTGGGTCCGTAACTGTAGGTAACTCCAGAGAACCCAGGTTTGGGTCTGTAACTGTAGATAACCCAGTTCTGGGGTCCAATGCCCTCTTCTGCTGCCCACGTGCACCAAGCGTGCACTGCTGCCCGGGCAGACGTGTAAGCAAGGCACCCACACACACACAGGACTCCAGAGACTCCAGGTGAGCCCAGGCCAGGCCTGGGGCTGCAAACACTACAGCCAGAGCCCTACCAGGCTCAACCTGAACAAGGCACCTGCCAGTCCGAAGCTACTTTTGCCACGGGAACTTGCTACGGGCGGTATCTGCCTTCTCCCTCAGTCTCTCAAATGCTGTCTGGACAGGGCTTCAGAACCACTTGATTACAACCCAGCTGACGGGACCACTGGCTTCTGGCACTGGTAGTTTAGCCTTTCTACTCCCCGGGGCCCCCACACGTGCTCTGAGCAAAGAAGCCCAGAAGGATCGAGGTAGTTCCCGACAAGGTCTGCAATGAACGACAGCTGGGGCGTCCACGATCCAGACTCTGTGAGTTATTAGTGCCCAAAAGTGGAAACTCTATACCATGAGACTGTTTAGAGTAAGAATTATTTAAAATTCTGTATGAGGACTTTCAGTCTGCATGCTTAAGATACGGAGCACACATAAGTGAAGTTCATGTTCAGATATGAGTCCCATCCCTGAAGGCACCTGTGTTGAAGTCTTGGTTCTCCGGTACAGGGTTCAGAGGTGGAACTCTGGGAAGTGACTGGGTCGGGAGGGCTTTGGCCTAACCGACAGATCAGCCTGTTGATGGAGTCAGGACAGTGTGAACTATTGGGAGGTAGTGGGGAACATGGAGGGAGGAGCCTCACTGCAGGAAGTGTGTCACTGGGGTGGGGGCGGGGCCTCACTGCAGGAAGTGTGTCACTGGGGGGGGACACCTCACTGCAGGAAGTGCCTCACTGGGGTAGGGGGCCCAGAAACATGAAGGCTAATACACTGCATGTATGAAAGCATTCCAAATTCTGGAAAACCCCACATCTGAGGCCCCTCTGGTCCCAAGAATTTGGTTGAAGGACACTCAGCCTGGGCTGGGCCAGGAAGAAGCACACCCCTGTCAACAACAGTAATTTTTAAGTTGGATAACACACTAGAAGCTGACTATCAACTTCAGGTACCATTTTGGTTAGGTTTTGTGCACTGAAGTAATAATGCTCTAAATGTTTTCAAAACTATCAGCTCTGATTATTCTAGTATTAATCCCAATATATATGCTAACAGTTACAGCTGAGCTCTCCCGACTGCACAGTTCAATTAAACAGCCCTTTATATTTCATTCTGCAAGGTTAACTAAACAACCATCAGGTCCAACTACTAAATGGTTTCCAAGTAAATGATAAAATGTCTTTATTCCCAACTGTGTTAGCCTGTAGTCAGCAAACACTGATCTTCCCAGTGACCTCTAATTACCTTCATCTGTCAATTGGAAAGGCAAGCAGAGGGGTAAAGTAAGCTGTCCCCACAAGCCAAGGAGCAAACCCAGGCCTGGAGCACTACCTTCACAGACAGCAGCTGGTAATGAATCACCCACCTCCTGCACAGTGGGTCAGATGACTCCCACTTCAAGAGGAACATGGGTTCAGAAAGCATGAACTTGCTTAAGAGGCCAGATCAGGATCTGAGCCCAGCCCCCTCAACCCAAGCTCCCTGTGCCCACCACAGCCTGGCCTAGCAGCCAGACCAGGCTCCAGGACAGCACTCACTTTCCACCAGGCTGCGTGACTGTGGACTGGATCTTCGTTTCCGTGCCTGTGCTTCTCAGGGACACCTGAACTCCTGCGGGACCCAGGGGCTGCCCTTTGCTGAGGACCTGTGAGAAGGAGGACATTAGGACCCAGCGGGCAGCTCAGGCAGTTTTTATTCACGCTTCTGCCCACAAGTGACACCTAGAACATTTTCCTTTGGGTCAGGGCCTCTTTGAAGAGGATGTAGTCAGGAGACCTTTGAGGAGGGCTGGGGAGGACGGGACAGTCAAACGCGGCACCACTGAATCTGTGACAAAACACGTATCACGATGGGGCTGGAGGCTGCTCAGCGGTTGGTAAGAGGGCACACTGCTCTTGCAGAGGCCTGCAGTTAAGTTCCCAGCACCCACACCAGGCAGCTTGTAACTGTTTTAACTCCAGGTCCAGGGGGGATCCAATGCCTCTGGTCTGCAAGGACACCCACACTCAAATATACATATCCACACATAATTAAAAATAAACTAAATCTGGGCTGGAGAGATGGCTCAGAGGTTAAGAGCATCATCTGTTCTTCCAGAGGTCATGAGTTTAATTCCCAGCAACCACATGGTGGCTCACAACCATCTGTAATGAGATCTGGTGCCCTCTTCTGGCCTGCATGTAAGCAGAACACTGTATACATAATAAACAAAAAAATAAATAAATCTTTAAAAAATAAATAAATAAATAAAATCTTTTTAAAAATACATTGCTATTTCACAAATCTCTAAGAATGAAAACTACCCCAGACCCCGTCATCTGGTAAGTAACCCACACGTGAAAACAGCTGGGGGCCTCACTCTCGGCACAGAAGCACACGTGTAAGTCCACACACCAGAACCCACCGGCACAGGCCCTCATCTCTAGCTGAGGCTGGATGAGGGAAGAATGAGTGCTCTAACGAGCACGGAGCCGGGCGCAGGCACACCACCCTCGTCAACACCACCGTCTCTACCTGGTCCCAATACCTCCCCAGCAGCTCCTAAAGCAGGAGGCGCCTCTGGCAGGAGCCTCCCTGGAGGGGCTGCACTTGGCTCTCACACAGCAGTGCAACAACTCGGGTCCTGGGCACGCGCCCCTCCCTTCCTGCCCCCCCACAGGCCACTCCCCATGAGCAAGCTGACCCCAGGCTTCCACACAGCCCAGGCCCAAGGCTCACTGTGGGTGACCTAAGGGCACAGGAGCCCCCTTGTACGGCCGAGAGGAGGTGGCACACACGGCAGAGCCCGGAGCCACACCTTTCCATTCACGGAGAAGCCGGTGAACACGAAGTTGACGTCCCCGCCCTTGGTGCAGATGTCGCTCACGCCGTCCACGTGCAGCTCCACACTGGTGGGCTCTGGGGATCGGACAAGAGACAAGGCAGCATGAGGGCTGGGAACACACTTCCCAGGCAGACGGCGTCTACTATTGCTGCATGTAACGCCTTACACGATCAGAACTAAAATCAAGGCACAAGTCTCCCCCCACCCCACTCTGCCGGGGAAGGAACGGGCTCCCGAGTACCGCAGCGCAGACGTGTTGCTGGTGCACGTATGTGTCTGTGGTCCATGATCCTGCGGGTACGTGCCCGTGCATGTGGAGGCTAGCTGTCAACCCTGGCTGTCCTCCTCTACAGCTCCTACCTTACTTTTGAGGCAGGGCCTCTCACTGCGTCTGGACCTATCAGTTTGTCATGGCTGACTCAACAGCAGCCCAGGGATGCTCTGGGCTCTAACGCCCAGCTCTATGGTTACAGACACAGACCACCATGCTTGGCTTTGACGTGAATCTGAACTCAGATCTTCAGGCTTACACAAGAAGCACTTTACCAACTGAGGTATGGTGATATTTCATTTGTGCTGAAATGTGATTTTATTTGTATGTTAATAAATAAAGTTGCCTGGGGGTCAGAGCTAATAGCAAGCCATAGCAGAAGCCAGGCAGTGGTGGTGCACACCTTTAATCCTGATCACATGACAGGCAGATCTCTGTATGTTCAAGGATACCACCAGCATGGAGACACACGCCTTTAATCTCAATACCAACCACAGAAGACCTAGAGGTCTGTATAGACGGGCAGTGACGAGGAGGTCACGTGGTTGGGTTTACAACCAATGAGAAGGCAGAACAGAAAGTCAATAAAAAGACAGACACACAGAAGTAGGCCTCTTTCTGAGGGGAAGGACGACAGCAGGAGCGAAGGGTAAGAAAGGGTTTTTAGTCTCAGCTCTTAGCTACTGCTCTGACCTCTTGGGCTTCTGACTCTGCATTTGGTTCTGTGTTTCTTATTTAATAAGACTGTTACATCTACACTGAGTCATTCTCCAGCCCCAAAGAATTCACTATGGACCAGGCACCAAGTCCAGTGCATTCTTCAGAGATACAAGAATTTACCAAGAAGTAAACTGAGTCATGAAAAGGTTAAGGCTCTTTCCAGAGTGTGTGACACAACTCCAGTCTCACACACTAGCTCCAGCTCTAAAGAGGACCATCAACTCCATGGCAACAGAGCTCACAGGGAGGACATGAGCACTGCAGGCCACGGGACAATGGCAAGGGGAAAAGGCAGCCCTGACTCACACCACACCACCCACTTGCCTGACCACGCTCCCAACCCCTCCCTCACAAACCTGGGTGTTGAGGGAGACCGTGTGGTTCTTCACTATCGACCCAATGATTTTCTTGAGAAAACCGCAAGGCTCACCCCAATAGAAATTAAAGCTGAGCTTTTATAACACAAGAAAAGGGCTGGGGAGATGGCCAGGTCGGCGAAGCGCTTGCCATACACACGAGGACCCAGAACAGCAGCACAGCAGCATGCATCTGTACCCCAGAGCAGAAGAGACAGAGGCGGGGCTCCTGGGGCTCACTGGCCAGCCTGCTTAGCAAAATCAGTGAGTTTCAGGCTCAGTGGGAGACCTTGCTTCAAAAACTAAGGTGGGAAGTGACTGAAGAAGACGCATCTGGACTTCACACACACACACACACACACACACACACACACACACACACACACACACACACACGGGGCGGGGGGGGGTTGCACACGGGTTACTGGTCATTTTTGTCAACTTGACAGAAACTTAGACATATCTGGGAAGAGGGAATCTTGAGAAAATGCCTCCATCAAAATGGCCTATGGGCAAGTCTGTAGAGCATTTTCTTGATTAATGATTGATATGGGAGGACCCAGCCCACTGTGGGTGATGCCACCCCTGGGCAGGTGGTCTTGGGGTGTATAAGAAAGCAGGCTGAACAAGCCACAGAGAACAAGCCATTTTGTAGATTTCCTCCATGGTCTCTACTTTAGTTCCAGCCCCAAGTTCCTGCCTCAACTTCCCTGAGTGATGGAGTATTGACCTGAGAGTGTGAGCTGAAATAAACCCTTTCTTCCCCAAGTTGCCTTTGGTTATGGTGCTTATCACAACAGTAGAAACCCTAACTAAGACACTTAGGCACACATACCAAAAGAATTCTATACAGCAAAGGAAATGACCTAGAGCCACCACAATAAAGACAAACATCATAAACAAGACTAGAAGAAACCAGACACGAAAAGCAGCCTGTATGATTTCATTTAGCTCAAGTTCAAAACAAAATGCACAGAGCCTGGGGGTTCAGGCTCCAATCCCAGATACTTGGGAGGTGAAGCAGAAAGACTGTAAGATCAAGGCCTGCGTGGGCAATGAAGAGTTCAAGACCAGCCTGGAAAACTTGTGTCACCCCACAGCAAAATAAACACACACACACACACACACACACACACACACACACACACACAAAGCAAAACTGTTAAAGGGTTGGAGACATCACATACACAAGACCCCTGGGTTCAATCCTTAACACACAAAGAAAATAGAGCACCTGTCCTTCTGGAAGGTGAGGACAGGCTCACCGGTGAGCGCTGCACGTCAGTGGACACTGTGGCAGGTTTCTGGGGTCTGACAGTTCTATTTTATTATCCGGCAACTAGGCAGGTATGTGCACTTTATAAAAGTGCCCTCCATTAAAAAAAAAAGAGAAGAGCTGGCACGCCTTTAATCCCAGCACTCGGACGGCAGAGGCAGGTGGATCTCTGTGAATTCAAGGCCAACCTGATCTACAAAGTGAGTTCTAGGACAGTCAGGGCTCCACAGAGAAATCCTGTCTCAAAAAAAGAAAAAAAAAAAAAAGAATAAGAAAGAGAAGGAGAAGAGAGAGTGAGAAGAAGATCTGAGTGACTCTGTACAGTCCCTGCCCATACCTGTAAGCATAGTCCAACAAGAAGCCCAGACAGGAGGAAGCAGAAACAAGCCTCAGAGGCCAGGAAAGCGACCTCTGCTCCCAACATCTGGCTGGCCCCCTCCAGTTTCCTGGGATGCAGCAACTGGTGCCCCAGCTTTCCTGAAATAGGGCTTCCCTGGAAAAAGGAGCTGCAGGTGCCCTTCTGTCTTGGTAAGGAAGCCCTCAGGTGCCACTCTCGTGCCCAGGCTACAGTTAGGCTCACCCACTGCCCCAGGACAAGTCTCCCCTCCACAGAGCCATCAACTCCAGTCCCATGTACATCTGGATTCTGACGGCAAATCTGACAATGTTTAAACACTTCCCTTACTTTAGAGGGAGGAAGGGAGCCAGACACTGTAGCACACATCTGTAGCCTCGACTGCAGGAGGCTGCAGAGGAAGACGCCGAGTCTGAAGCTAGCTTGGGCTGCACAGTGAGACCCAAGAGCATAAATAACCCTGATCCTGGGACAGGAAGAAGGCCCCAGTTCTTGTCTAGACTGTAATGAACTGAAGCTGCTAAGGCAGCTTTTCCAGAAAGAGGTACAGACCACAAAGGATGCCTTTTTAAGAAAAGGACAGTCAGCATGCAGTGTGGTCCCCCTGCAAAGTGCTCTGCTACTCAGCTCACTTACCAAAACTCCAGCCCAGGGGAGGCTCAATCTTCAGGATGAAATCCCCCTACAAGGCAAACCATGAAAAGTGAAGGCAGGAGACCTGAAGGGCCTGGTGGATGGAGTATACTGTGATCACTTTACCCGAACAGCGCCATCTGAACTAAACCCTACACCAGGCTCTTCTAAACGGTGGCAGCTGGATTCCCTTCCAGGGGCAGCCGGCTGAAGCTGGACACCCAGAAATTTCCATCTAGCAACAAGGAGACTGCCATGTGGAAGCCCATTTGTGAGTTGTAAAGACTTGGACTGGCAACATGTCACGTGGATAAAGAGCTTGCCGTGCAAGCCTGACTCCTGGGACCCACAAAAAGGTAGGAGAGCTGATTCCCAGAGGTTGTCCTCTGATCTAAACTCACACACACACACACACACACACACACACACACACACACACACACCCTACACAGAAAATAAACGTTTCTGAAAAGTAAACACAAGATTGTATGAGGTCCGAGTCTTTCGCTCCTGGCCCGTGTGACGCTGGAGTAAACCGCAGCGCTGAGAGCTGTCCAGCTCGCTCCTGGCCTCCTCTGCTAAGTTGCCTGCGGCATCCCCGTGAGGCTGTGAGGGCTGGAATGTCTGGAGATGCTGCCAAATGTGCCCCACTGAATCCACCCAAGCGTGAGAAACCCGCATTCCACTGATCATTACAATACAAGTAAGTGTTTGCACGTGGGGGAAGGCCACGTTCCTGGCCACCACAGTCATTTGGGGATGCTAATTAATTACTTCCTATCATAACAGCCACTCGTGGAGACTGAAGTCCCTCTTCCTCTTACCTTATCATACAAGGGGATCATAAAGTAGCCGTTGTTAGGAGCACAGTCCGTCTGATACTTCAAAGTCCCATGCTTGGTGTACAGCTTTATCTGGAAAGCAAGGAAAGGAAAGGAAAGTCCTAATACTGTCTTAGAGAATTAGTCAGCATGTGACGCCTGAATGCAGTCTATCAGCCGTGTTAGCCGAGTGCCTGCTACACACCAGCTGCTAAAACAGCTTTGGGGACAGAGGGGAAGAAGACCAAGCACCCCAAAATGTTATTCATGATTCTTTTATTGAAACCACCTCAGCCTACCCCCAAAGTCTTGTTGTTTGAAGCTTCTCAGTTTGCTTAAGTAGCTGTAGCAGCTTTTGTTTGTGTAAATTTCCGAGTCTAAAACTTTCTAATTTTGCTGTTGGCAAGGCACCAGTGAAAATCCAGATTCCCAGGCCAGCAGGATGCTCAACAGGCTGAGCCTCTACTGCACAAGCCTGGAGACCGGCACGCAAGTCCTGGAACCCACATCAAGGCTGAAGGACAGGACGGACTCCACAAGGTCGTTCTCTGACCTCACACGGCACGCGTGGACACACGCAATAACATGTGTTTAAACCCTGGACACACGCAATAACATGTGTTTAAACCCATGACTGCCTGCCCCTCAGTTGCCCCAGCACTGCAGTTTAGACACAAAGGCAAGTCAGGAGGCAGATTCCTGAGCTGCCCCCCCCCCCAAGGCTTTACCCAGAAGGTCCAGGATGAGCATGGGGGCCCCAAATGATTCTAGATGCTTAGAAGAATATTCCCCTAAAACCCTCCACTGCCATCATCAGAACCAAGATTGATGTGGAAGACATCCAATGCATTCACTTTCAAGGCCCGCTACAATGGCTGCACCCTAAGCCTCTGCAGACACAAACCTCTCAGCTGAAAGGCACAAAGCCATATCAGGGACTCCCCGACAGTGGGTGACCTTGACAAAGTCATGGTACCTCCAGAAGCCGAGCTTCTTCGTGGTAAACCTAGAGACGCCCTGCTTCAGGATGGCTGCGCTTACTCACAGTGGTGCGGTAAGCAGCGGGCACAGAGTGAACACTCAAAAGGAAGAGTGTTCTATGTACTGCCTCTCTCTCAGCACCATCGGGCGGAGACACACCAGAGGGTCACAGGCAAACTCCCTAAGCCGGCCTGCGTGACTCAATGACTCGGAACCTCAGTGTCCCAATCTGTAAAGACACATTCGGGTCAGATGACATCAAAGAGCCTCACCTCTAAAATATGAAGGTCGGGGCTGGGGAGAAACTCAGCAGTTAGGGGCACTTGCAGCTCCTGCAGAGGACCAGAGTTCATTTCCAGCTCTAGGGATCTAATGCCCTCTCCCAGCCTCTAAGGGCACCGCATTCATGTGCACATAACCATAGACAGATACACATGAACGCAGTTTTTAAAAAAGAATATTCTGTGGCAAAAATACAGATATGATCCAGTGGAGTCTTAGAAAACATATAAGCAGCACTCTGGAACCAGCGGTGTGAAGGAAGGAATGGACTGTAGCGCTCCCGGGCAATAATCAGGTTACACTCCACACAGCCCAGACATCGACTTATTGACTTTAGAGTCAGGCTAGCCAGTTAAGTGTGAAGACAAATTTGCTCTAAGCCATAAAGAAATCCAGATGTGTGCACTGCGTAGACACTAGCTAGAGGACCAGGAGGCAGCAGCCAAGGGAGTCGCCGTCTCCCTGCTCCACCTAAGCCAGGCCCTGCAACTTGAAGATGCTGCTTATCAGGAGAAACACTGTGCCTACATGCGTGCGTGTGTGTGTGTGTGTGTGTGTGTGTGTGTGTGTGTGTGTGTGTGTGTGTGTGTGCAAGCCAAAGGTAACTTCAGCTGCCACTCCTTAGGAGCTGTCCACTTGGGTTGTTGAGACAAGAGTCTCTCGAAGGCCTGGAACTCACCAAGTAGGCTAGGCTGGCCTGTTTAACCACACGGGTTCTGGGGATGGAACTTGGGTCCTCATGCTGCACAGCAATCACTTCATTGACTGAACCTTCCTCCCCGAGTCCAAGAACCCGGTTTTGATGTCAATTCTGGCTGTTAAACCACTAGAACCTATCACTTTTTAAAAGATTTATTTATTTTTATGTATGAGTGTTTTGTATCAATATCTGTGCACCACATGGGTGTCTGATATCCAGAGGCCAGAGGGAGGTGGATCCCCTGGGACTGGAATTAGACGGTTGTAGACCATCCTGAGAGTGCCGAGAACTGACCCTGGTCCTCTGCGAGAGCAGCAAGTACTTTCAAGCACCGAGACATCTCTCCAGCCCCCGGAATTCTTGTTAGCTGTAGCGGCTACTATTAAAGGTCAGAATGTCACGTCCAGAGCTCTGTCTGGTCCTTTCTCTGCACTGAGATCCCCCCATCTGAGACAAGCCTTCAGTATATGCTCAGTACATAGTTTCTTTGAAGGAAGGCACCCCGGGCAGAAACAGGGGAAAGGCTGGAAAGAAGGATGGGAGAGCAGTCAGGTGTGGCTGCAGCCTCTGCAGGTCCAGCATCTGGGAGGCCAGGGCAGGAGGATCAGGGGTTCCAGACCACCTGGGCATGTCTCAAAAGAAGAAGAAAAAAAAGAGGAGAAAAGGGGAGGGAGAAAGGGGGAGAAGGGGAGACTGAAAAACCCAGATTACTTATATGCTATAAAATACATTGTATTGGTCAATTGTCACATGCTGTTTGAGCTCACTGAGAAGTTGGCTCTGGGAGCAGTCTTGTCCCATCCCCATTTTAGACCTAAGCATGCTTGTCTAAAAGTGTCTTCCAAGGACTGGTCCCATCCCTGTGACAGGGAGGGAAGAGGACAGCAGAACACCCAGGAGTAAAACATCACATCATCGAGAACAGCTGGAAGGTGAACTATTCCTAACAGATGTCACTACTGTCCCTCCCATGATACAAAAATGCCTGGGGAAGTCACAAGTTCAGCCATGGGAAGCTCAAACATGGAGAAAAAGCTCAAGCAGGACTCTGGCTGACGCCTCAACCTCCCAGTCTGTTTCTGATGGATGCTATAAGCCCTTGACTTATAGCATCTCTATAAGTCATCTTGGTTCATCTCTATACGGTGTAATGTTCTTTTACTGTACTGAGGACTACAGCTGACTTCCTCCGTCGATTTCTGCCAGATGTGTTGAGTGCTCCGTTTAATGATGGACGAACTGGCTGCCATACTTCACTCTCTGGACCATACAGTACATCTTTCGTAAAGTACAGATCAGAAAAGGGCAACATACATCTACGTGGGGATTACATACATGAAATGTCTGATGTCGTAAGCAGAGATTGCAAAAGGATGGTTGCTCAAGACGTTATTGGACAAGGGACATAGTGGACAAGGAACCCTAGGGCTCGAGAAGCACAGTTCACAATGGGCCACAAAACCCCTTTTCTGCTCTCTTTATCCCTGTTAGTGCATGGGGGTGACAGCACCCCACTGCCTTCTCCTTCCTCCCAACGCTGCAGGAAGTCCAAACTGGAAAGCCTCTCCAAAGCAGCTTCTGAGATGCCCAATTCTGCAAAGCCAGGAGGTGGCAGAGGCACCTGGGAACATGTCACCAGCAGTTCCCAAGGGGCCCTGGGTAGAAGGACCCAGGGCATCCTCCTGTAAGGAGCCCTTTGGAAGCAAGAGAGTCCAGAGTTCAAAGCCAGCCTAGGGTATATTGAACTTGAGGCCAGCTTGGGCTATATGAGAACCTTGTCTCAAAAAAATTGGAAAATAAAATATAAATCAGCCAACCAACTAGAGAGGCACACACGGAAAGCCTGGAAGAGGACAACTGATTCTCCGCCTTAGGAAATCATGCTTCTAGGTTCTGCCGCTTCTAACACCATCTTACAGACTGGGGTTTGGACAAAGGCCAAAGGGAAGGGTAGGGTGGGGAAGGGTAGGGTGGGGACGGCTTCTCACCTTTTCCCCCAGTCCTAAGTGACATGTTAAAGGTGGCCATTGCCAGCACTGGGACAGCTCAAAGGGGGCCTCGCGTGCCCTTCTCCTTGGCACCACATTTTTCCTCCGGGATGGGCACCTGTCTACCTCCTCCCCTCCCCCTCCCTTCTCTGGCCCCACTACCAGTCTCCTCGGGAAAACCAGGCCTTGCTCTCCCTCCGGGCCCCTGTGTCTACTTCTGCCCACCCCACCCCATCCCACCCCACCCCACCCCGCCCCTTCTTCTTCTCACGGGCTTTCTGGGTCAGAATCCCACTGGGCTGATAACCATTCCACACAACTTTCGACTCAGTCAAAAATAGCTCCACAAATCTCTAGTGTAATTCCAGCAACTCTGCACTTCGAAACGGAAAGGAGAGGTGGGGAAGGGGAGGCGGCTTCACAGCCCCAGGGGGTGCTCTACTGCTCCATGTCAGGACTTAGCGACGGGAATCGATCCTCTTCAAAGGCACCCCGGGAAGGATGAAGGAACGACGGGTCCGAACCCTGGGGTTCGCAGGCTGGAGAGTGACACGTGTGGTTTCCAGGTTCTACAATATGGGTCGGGCGGATCTGAGGTTCAGGGGTCCTGGTCTGGGGGAGCCGGGGTCTAGCAGGCCCTCTCCGTCCCCGCCCCTCGGCGCGGCTGGGGGAGGGTGCAGAGCCGCCGAGAGCCTGGCCCGGGGTCACACAGCCGGCCCGCCACGCGCGGCGCCTCACCTCGATGAGCGAGTAGTTGATCTCCACGTCCGACTTCACGAAGCCTCCGCAGCCGACCACGATGTCCTCGGAGCCGCCCGCCCGCCCCGCGCCGCTCAGCAGCAGCAGCAGCGGCAGCAGCGGCGCCGCGGCACCCCGGCTCGCACGCATGGCCCGGCCTCCGCGTGCCTACCCTCCGCAGCCCGCCCGGTCCCGCCCCTCACACCGCACGCAGCCGGCTCCTTCCTCCTCCTCGCTGGCCTGACAAGCCCGGGTCCCGCCCCGGCGCCGCTCCGCGCAGGCGCGCCGCGGCCCTGCGCCACGCCCCCCAAGAAAGACCGCCAGGACACGCGCTCCGCCCGGAGTCGCGGCCGCTGGCGCCTCTGGCGTCCTGGAGGACTCTGCGCAGCCTCTGCAAGGAGCGGCCCCGACAGGCTTTCAGATTCAGTGTCAACAACTGAGAGCTTTTTTTGTTGATTGACGTAGTCAACAAGTCCCAAATCGCCTGACTCACATACTTCACAAGTCAGTTGTAATTTCAAAAAGCCCTTTAGACATTTGTTACTTGGTTCTCCTTCCTGCATTCCCACCTTAATTCTATAACAAAATCTCGTTGTAGCCAGACAAGTTCAAGGCCTGCCTGAGCTACAGAGCAAGTTCAAAAGCAACCCGAACATCTTTAGACACTGTCTGAAAATAAAATGTAAAATATTTAAAAGGGCCGGGGAAATAGCTCAGTGCATGCCTAGCAAGACCCTAAAAACACTTCCCAGCATTGGTACACATACACGTTGAACATGGCTAATAATCAATCCCTGCACTCATGGGGCTGAGACAGGAGGACTTCCATGAGTTCAAGCCCTGCTTGAGTTACACAGGAAGTACCAGTGTAACCAGAGAATAAGGGGTGGTGGGTGGGAGGAGCACTGAGGGGGTGTCCTGGGTCCATGACACAGTCAGTAAAGTGTTTGCCTTGAGACCTAAGGATCTGAGTTTGATCCCCGAACCATGCCAGCTGTGGTGGCCAGCACTGGGGAGGTGGAGATGGGAGGACCCTGGGGCTCACTGTCTAGACTAACAGGTAAGCTTCAGAACGAAGAGAGGCTGTGGACCCCCTTCCTGAGGATGACACTCAGAGCTGTCCTCTGACCTCTGCATGCTTGTGTACACTGTGAACAAAAAACTCCTGAAAAGAACCTGGCTGGTTAGAATGTCAGTAGTGGAGAGGCTGGAATGTTGCAGGCCCAGAGGCTAATGGCCTTATCTTGGGCCAGTTCAGGCCCTCTGGGACAGCCACATCATCCCCAGTGCCCTCCCTCCCTGTGCTGAAGAAGGTCCTCAGATAGCATCTTGGGCTACAGGAAAGGCTCCCCCACCTTGCTGCACCTGCTTCTCCGACATGCTCATCAACATATTCTAAACTTGCTTTAATTTATGACTTTCTCTGTTCTGTAAAAACCATAAAAACTTCGTGAAGCTGCATGTTGGAAGACCGTAGTGAAAATCTAGCAGAGTCAATCGTGTCTAGGGCCAACATCAGAATGATACAGTTGTTTGTTGAAGGTATTTAGACCTTGAAGAAATCACTGTAGAAAACAGTGACCATTCTCTGTTATCTATGGCGCTGTTTTTCTGAAGGACCTTTACAGCCTTTGCATGACTTCAGCCACAAGAGGGCCCTGGAACGTCTGGCATGACTGAGTACTTCAAACAGTGCACAACAAGGACCAAAGTTGCAGGGTATGATGCTTTCCCTCACAAACACAGATTAGATCGGGGGCTTCGGTATGAGGAACTTGTCTTACTCTAAAAACAACGTTTACGCTCTGCACAGGCGTTTGAGGTTCAGTTCGTCTAGGCTGGACCTCCTGGCTGCCTGTGAGGCCTAAATTCATCTTGGAGTGACCCTCTTTCTTCAGCTGTCCCATATAACTCAGAACACTGACAGAAGATGGAATCTGGGGTGACCCAAATCTGCGTTCCTGGGCCACAGCTCAAAATGGCTCCAGAATAAACTATCCTCTTCCCTTTAAGATAAAAGCTGTGGTTTTGTGTCAACATACCCCATACGTGCACATAATGAAATGAAATCTGTGATCTGGCTTCTTGATTATAACGGATGTATTTCTGTTGGCATGGCTTTTCTGTCAAAAATGATGCCATTTGTGAAACAGCATCTAGCTAGGTAGCCCTGGCTAGCCTCAGACTCAATGAGATCAGCCTGCCTCTGCCTCCTGTGTGCTGGGATTAAAAGCATATGCCACCTGTCTGGCTAAATGATGTTTTCTTAATCAAAACGTATTGTTTAGGTTCATAATAATATTAGAGATATTTACATTTTATTTTCATACCAATTCTAACACTTGCATAGAAAAACATTTTGAAGGTTTTTTTTTCTCTCGTATGCCTGAGATTTGTCCAGTTGATTTTCCTTTGAATTCATTCTCTCAAATGAATTCACACACTTGAATAAGTAATTTTAATTTCCCCACCCCCACCTCTCTGAAACAGGGTTTCTCTGTGTAACAACAGCCCTGGCTGTCCTAGAACTTGGTCCGTAGACCAGGCTGGCCTCGCACTCACAGAGATCTGCCTTCCTCTGCTTCCCGGGTGCTGAGATTAAAGGCGTGCGCCCCCACCGCTTGGCAAAGATGTTTTTTAAAGTAAGACTCTTTACATTCTTCCCAGCGCCCGCATCTAGCCCACATCGGTCCCCAGTTGCTGAACGCTTAGGTTACTAATCTGTTGTCTTTCCTAAGGGCACCCTCCTGCGATGGCTGGGCCCAGAGTGTGCAGGAAGTTGGGAAGGGGCTTCCCACAGAGAGGAAGCGTGGAGGTGTCCCGGCACTGAGGTTCCAGAATCACCTCACCAAGCACCAGCTCCACCTCCCTGTGCTGCTGGACCTTGCCCCGGACCTCTCCGCTTCCCAGCTCCAATCCCAGTCAAACCCGCCCGGGCCCGCCTCTTCCCCAGTCTGGCGCCTGGCTCTGAAGGCTGCTCTGGGACAGACAGACCAAGGGTTGATGGACAGAGGGCGCCCAATGGCCGCGCCTGGAGAGCCCTGCACCGGTCTGAGGGTGAGTCCCATCTGCCCCACTCTCTTCCCTGGTGCAAGGAGAGCTCAGCTGCTGGGAAAGGCCCCAAATTCTTGCCCTTGGGAAGCAATAAGGACATTGAGCTGAGCAGCAACAAATCCAGACCCCTTCACCAAAGCCTGGGGCCCTGAAGAGCCCAGCAGGCTTTAAGACTGGGGACTTAGGTTATTATTTACATAAAGCTAATGGACCGGTGTCTCCTCTGTCGCTGCCTTCCTCATCTAGACCCTACTCTAGAGCCTGGACTCCGGCCGATAAAGACCAGATTAGCAGTGAAGAGCTGGTGTTCACAGAGGGCTGGTTCGGTGCAGGGTGCTGTGAGTTCAGCAAGTTAGGTTGCTTCAGGCAGTTTGTACAGGGAGACTCTATTATCCCTCCTTGACAGAAGAGGGCACAATCAGCTCTGCCACATCCTGTTTGGGGGCGCAGTTCCCTTTTGGTACCTCAGTCTACTGGTCTATGAAATGGGGACAGTAGCAACTACCACCAGAGTTCTGATAAAGGGTACCAGCCAAGTCAGACATGGTGTCACTCATCTATAAGCCCAGCACTTGGGAAGCTGAAACCAGAGGATCACAAGTTCAAAGCCAGTCCCAGCCCCACTGTCCCCCCAGCTGACTAGCGTTAGGCAAGTTCCATACCTGCTCTGGGCTACTTCCCCATAAGCTAAGTCGGTGTAACTTGATCTGCCTTCTGGAGTTGATGTCAGGATGAAAAGAGCTGAGAATGAAAAGGCTCAGCAGGGAGGGCTTGGAATATTTTCATGTAATGTCCGTCCCCACGGGCCGGTGAGATTGGGCCCAGGCGGCCACCATCCTAATGGTGTCCCTGATGTTCTGTTCAGGTCTGGAACCAGACAGAGCGGGAGTCTGTGGCCCATCGGTTGCTCAGCCTGTGCTTCCTGAGAGCAGCTGGGGGCTGGGCGCCCCCCTTGTACCTCTGGGTCCTCGGCCCCATCTACCTGTTCTACATCCATCGCCATGGCAGGCGCTACCTCCGGATGTCCCACCTCTTCAAGGTCAAAATGGTAGCCACGGGGAACCTGGAACCATGGAGTGGGGAGGCAGCCAGCTGTGTGGGGGGCAGGCTGGAACCCGGCAGAGACTCCATGCCTCCCATGAGCAAGAACATAGGACAGAGGCGAGAAGGGACGCTGTTAGCCAAATGGGTCAATAGTGAAGAGGGCCAGAGATAAACCCACGGGTCAAAGTTCTCACAAACAGATTTTGTGATTGTGCAAATCTACACACACTCTCACACCAAGAAAATCAAATAGCTACAGTGACCTGACATTTCTCATTTACTGTAGGTACATTGGGGTGCAAATGGTAATTTTAGAGCCATATGAAGATGAGTCTTTTTTATAACTTTAGCAGGTATTTTGTTTATTTGTTTTGTTCTGTTTTGTTTTGTTTTGTTAGGACAGGGTCCTATGTAGCACAGGCTTGTTTCAAACTCACTATGTAGCTAAGGATGACCCTGAGCTCCTGATCCCCCTGCCTCCCCTCCCAATTTCTGGGGACACAGGCATGAGCCAGACACCAGTTTACTTATTGCCTTGCCCCATTATATTGGGGGTAGATCCCAGAGCCTCGTGCTTACACAGCTACCACTGAGCTACACTTCCAAACAGCTCCATGCTTGTTTTCTCCTTGCTTGCAGTCCAGCTGAGCCTTTTTAAAAATTGCCGTACAACTCTTTTACGGTTCTCTGATGAACGCTGACATAACAAACATCCTCTACTGAGTCATCCGCACAGCCCCGTCCCTCTCCTGGACTTCCTAGTAGAGATCCTACGCCATGCCCATAACCCTTAGCACAGACAGAACAGCGATGTGGGAGTAAAAGCATTCGCGGGGCAGAAAAACGGCAGAAGTAGGTTATTGGATAAGCTGTGATACAGCGCGGCACTGAGTAGGCAGGGAGACGGCGTGGGGGCATTCTGGGGGGACGTTTCCTTGGGGAGGTTCTGCAGAGATATCAAACCATGGTATAGTAGCGAGGAGGCAGGGAGCAACCTGGCCTTGAGACAGTGATGGTCCTGCCTTAAGTGAGAAATGGTTCGATGTGACCACCCATCCTAACCGGCAGCCACACTTCACCCCAACAGATGCAACCATGTCAAACCTTTGACGTTTGGGTGATGGTCCCTTCAGTAGATCTTCCAGCTGAACAGATGTGGTCCTGTCTATTGTCGGTCTGACAGGTGTCCCTGAGAGGGACGGGAGTTGAGGACGGACGTATTAAGATGGCCCATTCCGAGGGACAAAGTTGTGAAGACTCTTGGGGCGAGGGGGGTGGAACCGCTGTCAGAGCACTTTCTGTGGTAGAGTTGTGGGTTTTGTGGGTGCAACACCCTGTCATGTATGTGGGCATTCAGGCTGGTTATGTTGAGGATGTGCATCTATTGGTTTAAGTAATAACAACCAGTTTATTGACAAGAGGCCCCCCGGAAGTTTTGTCCTGTTTAATCCAGTGTAGAAATTGCAGTCAGGTGGTAATGGTGAATTCCTTTAATCCCAGCACTTGGGAGGCAGAGGCAGGTGGATCTCTGTGAGTTCAAAGCCAGCCTGATCTACAGAACAAATTCCAGGACAGCCAGGACTACCAGTGAAACCCTGTCTTAAAAAACAAACAAAACCAAACTTCAAGATCCAGCTCAGAAAAGATGGGCTAATATTAATACCTTTGGTGTAAAAAAAAAAAAATTCTTTTCTTGAAACAAGTTCTCACTATGTAGCCCTGGCTGACCTACACCTCACTATGTAGCCCAGGCTGGCCTTGAATTCACAAGATCCACATACCTCTCCCTCCCCAGGGCTGGGATCAGGGGCATGGGCAGCCATGCTTGGCATGTGTAATTATCAGAAGTCAGTTCTGTTGCGTTCTGGAAGAAACAAACTTGATTTGTTTAGAAGACTGAAAATACAGAGCAGTTGGTACTGGAGGCCTGCTAGAGGGGTAAGAGGCGGCCATGGCCGCACTCACCGAAGCAGTGAGTGGGAGGAAAGATGGCGGCCGGCCGAGGGGGGTGGCGGCACAAGGGCGGGCAGAGGATTCACTTTCTGTGACACCTCTGTAAATGTGTGGCTGTCACCCTGACATGCTGGGGGTCCTCCTGGGTCTCAAGACTCACAAGAGAGGCCAAGAGATATGTTTTGTTTTGTTTTTTAAAGTCAGTGCTCTTTTTTAAAATTACATTTTTAAACTTTATTTTGTGTGCGAATGTGTGTGAGCTCCCAAAGCAGCAGGTAGTGTCCGTCCTTCCCTTCTTGGGTCCTGGGGCTCAAACTCAATTCACTAGTCTTGGCTCTTTACCTGCTGAGCCATCCCACTGGCCCAAGGAAGATGTTTTAAAGTCTGGAGTAAAAGGTGGCCTGTGTAGGTCAAGCCTGGAAATCATGTAACAGACACACAGGGATGAAGAATCCTTTTTTCAGCTTTTTTTTTTCAATAATGGAGGGCACCCTAAATAGGGGACCCTAAATTTTTATTTGTTTAAAGCCAAATGAATTGGTTTTTACTAAGAACAGAACATCTTGAGGAGATTTTCAGGGAAGTTAAGAAAGGATTTGTTGGTAGAGCACTTGAGAGGCACAGGCAGGACAATCATTTCAAGTTTGCGGCTAACCTGATCTACCTAAGAGGTCCTAGGACAATCAAGTCAACATAATGGGACCTGTCTCCAATTTAAAAGAGGGTGAAAGCCGGGGCACACCTTTAGTCCCAGCACTTGGGAGGCAGATCCAGGTGGATCTCTGTGAGTTCGAGGCCAGCCTGGTCTATAGAGAAAGATCTAGGACATGCACCAAAACTACTCAGAGAAACCCTGTCTCGAAAAACCTTGATAGATAGATAGATAGATAGATAGATAGATAGATAGATAGATGATAGATAGATAGATAGATAGATAGATAATAGATAGATAGATAGATAGATAGATAATAGATAGATAGATAGATAGATAGATAGATAGATAGATAGATAGATAGATAGATAGATAGATAGATAGATTAAAAGGGGGCAAGGGCAGGACAAGCAAGAATCGTCAGTGGGTAAAGGTACTTGTCCCAAAACCTGATGATCTGAGTTCAAACCTCAGAGTCCACACAGGGAGAGGAGAAAAATCACTCCCCCATAGGTTGCCCTCTGACTTCCACATGGGTGCTGTGACATGTGTTTGCACACCCACCCACGCATGCACACAGACACATACATGTAAGTAAATAATGTTATATTTATTTATATATAATACAAATAATACAAAATAATGAATATGCTGTCCCCCCTTTAATGACTCTAAAACAAGAGCTGTGTATCCTAGACCCAGAGACTCACTTCTCTGAAGCTGGCTGGCCTGCAGTCTCCTTTGGAAAGGAGATCTAAGTCCTCAGTTTATCATTCCAGTAGAACCCTCATGATTCTCACCTGGAAGGCTTTTTGAAAAGTACAGTTTTGTCTTCCTGGGACTTGAGAGCCATTCCGGTCAGGACTTAATAGGACCTGATAATGCTCCTTTAAGTATGCCAGTGACTCTCTTTTAAAAGCCGTGAGAGTACCATATGCCCAGCTACACTGGGTTTTGATATAAATTCTGGTCAGGATCTGGTGAAATTTTGTTTTATACTGTTTGTAATGATGGGGCCCAACACTAACCCTCTTCCTTTGGCCGTCAGGTCAGCCGAAGGCTCGGAAGGCTCTCTCGTAGGGACCTAGGAGGACCTGGTCCTCTACCTTTCCTCTATACTTACATCACCTGAGGACGGAACAGTTTTCCTCCCCACGTGAGCTCAGCTTCCCTTAAGCACGCAGGGGCATCTCTCCCTGTAATCCTTTCCTTCTTGGCACACCCTGGTTCGAGCCTGGCCTCTTGCGTCTGTGGCCTGTCTAATCAAGAGGACAAAGTGGCCTGCAGGGTCCCAGGGCCTTTTGAGAGGAAGCTTGTCCCCCTCTAGCTGATCTTAGCCAGGTTTGTAAAGGAGGCAATGGATTTTCGTTTTCACAGTCATGTAATATTTAGATGCTGTGTACACTAAAGCAAACAGATTTCCAATAAACTTTTATCAGAAGACTGTTTTTCAAGTAGTTAAAAGCCAGGAAAGAAAGTTAGTAGAAAACATCAGGAATATTCCCACCAAACATAAAATGTTTGTTCGTTAAGATGGCTTTCTGTAAGGTCACCAAGAGCAGATCCGGGTCTGAAGCTTAGTCGGGAGAGGCCTGCTGCGGTCGTATGTCGGTGTCCTGGAGTCTGCCAGTGTGTTTAGCTGTCACACTTGGGCCATCTTGAAGGTTCATCGCTCGGGACTTACTCTGCCCTGGTGCCGTGGGCTTAACCTTGTCATCTGTCCCCAGCTTTCCCTTTTTATTTTGGAAGCAGCCAATCATTTTTACCTAAGAGCAAATTCAAATTTTATCATACAGAACCCTTGCCATCCCAAGCTGATATTCTTTCCTTAACAAAACTATATCCTCATTCTTACTGTCTTAGCCAGGGTTTCTATCGCTGTGAGAGATACAATGAAATGTTTTCCTTTACAATAGAAACTCTGACTAAGGCACTTTTTATACTTTTTGCTTTTTTTTTTTTTTTTTTTTTTTTTTAAGATAAGGTCTCATGTAGGCTGGAAGGCCTTCATTCCAGGTTGGCTGGAAGTTGCTAGGTAGCTCTGGCTGACATTGAACTTCTGCTGTGTGTACCTCCATCTCCCCAGGACTGATGTTATAGGTGTAATTCCTCCAATCCCACCCCCAGTTCCACATTGCTAAACTCTGAGGCTTTCACTTGTTGTGGGTCTCAGGAGGACTTTATTGTTTCGTGGATTTTTTTTAAAGGTTTTTTTTTTTAAGTGTTGACTTTAAAAAAAAAAAAGATTTATTTACTTATTATGTATACAGTATTCTGTCTGCATGTGTCCCTGCAGGCCAGAAGAAGGCACCAAATCTCATTATAGATGGTTGTGAGTCACCATGTGGTTGCTGGGAATTGAACTCAGGACCTCTGGAAGAGCAGTCAGTGCTCTTAACCTCTGAGCCATCTCTCCAGCCCTAAAGGCCTTTTCTTAAACACCTTTTGTCCTTCACCTTATAAGAGTCTGAGAGTTTCAGAGTGTTGCATTTTTGCAAAAATTAGTAAGGATAACAGATGACCTTGGACAGTGAGTTATGTCAGTATAAGCACAGAGAAAGAGAAAAAATAGACAGCTAAAAACGTCTGCACGTCAACCCTGAGGCTACAGTCTAGGATACAAAGGGCATCTGCTCCCATGGAGGACGGGAAGTGCTAGCGACTGGCTACAGTTGGGGAGGAAGAGAGGGCAGCACTGTGGTGCAACCTAGACAGGACGCTGGCTGTTGGCTCCAGCCACGGCATGCTGGACCCAGAACACTTGTCTTCTTTACAGTACATTTACTTTTTTGTTTTGTTTTTGGTTTTGTTTTTCGAGACAGGGTTTCTCTGTGTAGTCTTGGTGCCTGTCCTGGCTCTCGCTCTGTAGAGCAGGCTGGCCTCGAACTCACAGAGATCCACCTGGCTCTGCCTCCCGAGTGCTGGGACTAAAGGCGTGCGCGCCGCCACCGCCCAGCCGACAATACATTTACTTTCAAAGATTCTGATAGAACAGGTCAAGCCGCAGAATGTGAGATGGTCTAGAGTGCCTCGGAGGGCTCGGGTCTGCTGATACCCATTTTGTGGGCAGGTGACATTACACAGGAAGGTGTAATGTCTCTTCTGTAGAGGCTAAGGGTGAAATTCGTGGCAGTTGGTAAGAACACAGCACGGAGGGGAGCTGGGAGGGACATCGATGACTGTCCCATGACAGGTCTGAGAGTGGGTGTTCCTACGAGGTTCCTTTGTGGTCAGTACACCACTCTGGTCACCCAGAGAGGACCGGAGGCACCTCTCTACAGGGACATTGCCTACACATGGCCATTGACACATGGCCAAACTGTCTGCAGGCACCAGGCCAATCTACAGCTCGAGGCCATATTATTCTGATGACCAGTTAGGTTCATACAGGAAAGGAGAGATTCCATTTACTGGACGGGAGGCAGAAGATCCAGCAGAGGCAAACTCGGGTCCAGAGGCTTGGTCCGAATGGCTCTCACCGAGAGGCAGAGTGGAATGGGACAGCAAACGTTAGGACTCCCACAGTGTGTGCCGATGAGCCAGGAGGAGCCGAGGAGGCTCCCAGGAGGGAGAGTGACCACCGGCAGTTTCTGGCTGCCCCCCCCCTTTTTCTGCCCCCTTCAGTTTTCACCGAAGTGTACCCTTGGCCAGGGTCCATTCATTGCAAACAGGAAGTAAGGCTTTCCACGGGAGCTGGAAGGAACTTCTTAGTTTGCACCCTGACAGGTAACGACGGTGCCCTCAGGTCACAGCCTGCAGGCCTCCAGTCTCAGCCAGAGACCTGCAGTTGCTGGTGGGTTGATCAGCTCACCACCACAAATATGCGAGAAAAGAGACCAAGCCAAGAGTGGCGAGAGGTCCTAATGAGGGTCCCCCAAACACCGTGTTAGGGGTGACAATAAGAGGCGGGTGGTGAAAGAATCGCCAGGACCAGGAAGGCAGACGTAGAGGTCACTAGCTCTACCGGGGCACAGCTGCTGCAGGCTAGTCCTGAAAAGTGTGCCAGAGAGGCATTCCAGGGTCTGCTTTAACTGGTGGGGATCCCCTGGAGCAGTCAGGTGTTTCAACAGCACCTTCCCAAGAGCACTTGAAGTTGGGGCTTGCGATCAGCAAACAGTCTGCCTCAAGTCTGAAAGAGCCCGGCAGGATCACTCATCCTAAAGCGGCATCCAAAGAAGACATAATTTGTCACCTAGCAAATAACCCTCACTTCACACCCTACATCACCCCAGCACGCACTCTTCCGGCTTCTTCTGTGGCTTGCGAAACACTGGATAGGCAGGTGCAAGCTATTGCTGAGCATTTTTGACATGAGTTGAAGGTCAGGATGGGTCTCAATGGCTCCCGAGCAGGGAGGACACATCGATGACGTCACTGACAGAGCCCCATCAGGCTTCTCCAGTCTGCCTCCGGTTTTTCTTTTTCCCCTGGCAGTCTTATGAGTCTGTTTCTCCAGGTGCTTGGCTTTTCCCTCATACTTCTATACACGTTCAACGTGGCCATGCCTCTGTGGAGGATCCACCAGGGGATGCCCCAGGCACCAGAGCTTCTCATTTACCCTACCGTGTGGCTCACCACCATGGTAATCACCGCCCAGCTGCCCCCCCCACCCCGCTGCTGCTTTCCTGTGGTGCGGGAGCGTGGAGAAGGTGGGGACCCTGGGAGCTTCCCCTTCTGCCCCCCACCCTTTCTTGTCTAGAGCTTTGCCACCTTCCTGATTCACATGGAGAGGAAGAAGGGAGTCCGGGCATCTGGGGTGCTCTTTGGGTACTGGCTGCTTTGCTGTCTCCTGCCAGCTATCGACACCGCCCGGCGGGCCTCTGCAGGGGTGAGTGGGGCCCTGGGGAAGCCCGTAGGGTGGCGTCAAACCTCTGTTCTGTCCCGTTTTCCACACGTGACACACCCTCCCCCACAAGTACCTTCCATCCAATGTATTTTATTATGTTTTGAACTGATAGATGATGATTATACCATTTGTAGGGTGCAGTGTGCTATGTGCATATGTGGATGTGTCTGAGGATGTGCTATACGTGTGCAGAGGCCAGGAGGACGTGTGTGTCTTGATCTACCACTCTGCCTTATTCTCTTTTCTTCTTGTTGTTTTGTTTTTCTTTTCTCTTCTTTTTTTTTTTTTTTTTTGGTTTTTCAAGACAGGGTTTCTCTGTGTAGTTTCTGTCCTCCCTGGGTCTCGCTCTGTAGACCAGACTGGCCTTGAACTCACAGAGATCCTCCTGGCTCTGCCTCCCGAGTGCTGGAATTAAAGGCGTGTGCCACCACTGCCCAGCATTTTGTTTTGTTTTTAAGATTGGTCTCACACTGTAGTCCAGGCTGGCCTCGAACTCATGATCCTCCTCCTGCATGTGGGAAGTTCGGGTGTGCACCATCACATCCAGCTGGTGCTTGGGTAATCAGGGCAGGTTGGACACGGTAAGATTGTGGAGAAGCCAGTGCCGAATAGATGCTGATAAAATCAGCTAAACGAGAGGTTGGGGCTTGTCTTAGCCACCATTCTATCGCTG
This sequence comes from Peromyscus maniculatus bairdii, assembly GCF_049852395.1. Lineage (NCBI taxonomy): Eukaryota > Metazoa > Chordata > Mammalia > Rodentia > Cricetidae > Peromyscus > Peromyscus maniculatus. Next base: position 54,587,365 of record NC_134852.1, on the reverse strand, counting down.
TGAAGAGACCAAGGCAATTATTATAAAAGAAAGCATTTAATTGGGTCTGGCTTACAGTTTCAGAGGTGAGTCCATTGTCATCATGGTGGGGAGCATGGGAGCAGCCAGTCAGCCATGGTGCTGGAGAAGGAGCTGAGAGTTCACCCTGATCAATATGCAGAGAGAGAGAGAGACCCTGGGCTTGACATGGGCTTATTAAACCTCAAAGCCCACCCAGTGACACACTTTCTCCAATCAGGTCACACCTCTTAATCCTTCTAATCCTTTTGAATAATGTCACTCCCTGGTGACTACGCATTAAGTATATGAGCCCATGGGGGCCATTCTGATTCAGCCACCGCAGGGCTGGAAAGGAGGAAGACACCCAGTGCCCCTCCTGTTACTGCCCCAGAGGCTGGATTCACTCACACATTAAGGCACATGTTTGTGAGCCAGGGTGGCTACGAATGCTAGGACCGTGCTTTCATGAGCCAGGGCTTGGTTCCTCTCTAGAAATTGCTCCAGGCCTCAGGACCCATGTTCAGTCTCAACCTAGACCACTAGAACCCCTTCACTGTTTCTGAGCGCCACTCCAGGGCTCAGTGGGGCTTCTATGTCCCCACAGAGCTTCCACCATGAGCCCCTCGACCACCTGGCCACCTACCTGTGCTTGTCTCTGGTGGTGGCCCAGTTCGCGCTGTCCTGTCTGGTGGACCAGCCACCCTTCTTCTTGGAAGACTCCCAGACACTGGTAAGTCAGCCACTATGTACTGAGCTCAGCACCTCCTTTATCGCTGGGTCTCTTCTGATGTCAACAACCCCATGTGGTCAAAGGCAGTTGGCCTAGAACACAAGTTGTGTTTTCCTGTTGTTATTCGTTCAGCCATTTAGCATGGCCCATCATGGAGGCATCTGTTGTGACCTCAGCCCTGGAAGGCAGGAGGATTGCAAAGTCACAGGACACATCTTCCTTTTGAATGGTGTATTAGTTACTGTCTCCTCGCTGTGACAGATATCTGAAGGAACGGCTGAAGGAGGAGCTTATCTTGGCTCACAGTTGTAGAGGTTTTCAGTCCATCATGGTGATGAGAGCAGCCCCATTGGGGTGGTGGGATTGTGTGGGGGGAACTCCTCACACCCAAGGGGGACAGGAAGCAGTGATGGACCTGGAAGTGATAGCCCTCAACACCCCCTCTCCCCCCCCCCACCATCACACACTCTCTATCACTGGGCCCCATATCTCATATTCATAACATGGTCCTAGCTTTGAGGTTCGTTGTTGCTGTTGTTGTTGCTGCTGCTGTTCTTGTTGTTTTTAAGGCAGGCTCTCACACTGAAGCCCAGGGCAGCCTGAAATTCACTAGGGAGCCCAGGCTAGCCTTGAACTCACAGCAATCTTCCTACTTCCAGAGTCTTGGGATTATAGGCGTGAGCTACTATGCCAGGTAGAGAACTTCCTGGTCTCAGTAAAGTAACAGCGATTCTTCTGAGTACCTCTTGTTCTGCATTATTGACTCCATTAGCCCTCTAGCCCTTTTGGTCTCACTATGCGGCCTTGGTTGGCCTGGACCTTGATATGTAAGCCAGGTTGACCTTACATATAGAGATCTGCCAGTCCCTACCGCTGGAATCAAAGGTATGAGCCACCATGCCTGGCCCTCCAGTCCTTATTGCCTCTCAGCTTACCGATAGCTCTCTGTAGTAAAGAGACACCGGACTTCACCACTCATTAAACTCACGGTCAGTTCACCGTCTCCCTAACCTTGGCCACCTGCTCACCATGGGCTGTGAGACCAAGGCCAGCCTGTCCTTTTTTGAGATAGGGCCTTACCATGTAACCCAGGGTGGACCTGAGCTCTCTTTCCTCCTGCCTCAGCTTCCTAAGTGCCGGGATGACAGGTGGACACTGTCACTGTTTCCTCCCCGGCCTGTTGTCTTTTCCAGAATCCGTGTCCAGAGACTGAGGCCTCATTTCCCTCCAAGGCCATGTTCTGGTGGGCTTCTGGGTGAGTGAGGCCTGGGGCTGGAGTGGTACCCCTGACCCATGTTACTGCTGTTCTCACTTGTCAGAGCTGATCATCCCCCAGAGGTCCCTCCCAGGCTTACCCAGGCCTTCTTTACCTGGCCTCTGAGCTTGAAACACCAGAGCCTCGGTCATACCCTCTGTAAGATGGGGACAACTCTACCTCCACCAAGCAGAATATACTCAGTTTGCACATAGCAGATGCTGACTAAAATCACGTCTGGTACTCAGCTTCCATCACTGCACCGGGTTTAATTAGCACCTACTGCATGCTGAGCACCAGGAGTGAGAGCAAAAAGCCCGAGTCTCTACCCCCCAGGGTGGAGGAGAAAGCAGCTCCAGCTGGTCTCCTGTGAACCAAGGCCACAGCCACCCATCAGGCCCGTCCTGCTCTCGCTCCAGCCAGACCTCAGGTGAAGCAGAGCAGGTTGACCTGAATGAACTGCAGGACGCAAAGCCCTTGCCCAGGGCCTGGCCCCTGGCAGTCATTCAGCAGATGAAGGACTCGGCACTCTGGGTGCACAGGGATCTTCCAATAGCTCCACGAGGGGCCTCAAACCCTGCTTCCCAAACATGGCATTCACCGGCCATGCTATTTTGTGCCATACTGGAGTGCCACCCGGATTCTATGTCAAATCGCTTGCCCCCAGGACCCCCAAACAATTAACCATTTGCAGACCCTCTCTGGGAGGCAGAAGTCCAGGGTCCAAAACTTGTTTCAGATCTTTGATCTTCCTGACAACACGAAGGGGAAGCTCTTGTCCAGGGCCGGCTGGGGGAGCTTGCTCTGGTGACCCCTCTTTCACAGGCTCCTGTGGAGGGGCTACAGGAAACTGCTGGAACCGAAAGACCTCTGGTCACTGGGAAGAGAAAACTCTTCAGAGGAGCTCGTTTCCCAGCTGGAAAGGGAATGGAGGAAGGACTGTCGTGTGCTGCCGGGGTGAGTGGTGGTGAGCGGTGGTGAGTGGTGGTGAGCGGTGGTGAGCCAGCGCTCCAGCCGGAGCCTGGCAAAGAGCACCCGTCAAATGACCTGTACCACCCAATCCCCGCTTCAGCTCCCCCGACACACGCCCAACCCGTCAGCAGTTCCCACCAAGCACCAGCCGATCACTGACTGGACTCAAGGTGCACACTTCTTCCCAGAGTGCTGTGTGTGATCTAAACAGAGATTCTAAATGGGGGTCCTCTTCAATACCCTAAAAGTGGGCATCATGGTAGAAAGGCCCTAAGCAGTGCCCATCTGAGACCCAGAGGCCATGCAGTGCTCACCCAGGGCCCCTAAGTCCTATCCGGGACCCCAGCAGTGCTCTGAGTTCAAGGTTAGCCAGGGCTACAGAATGACCTTGTCTCAAACAACAATAACAATAATAAAACAGTCAGAGTTTGTTGACCCGCTAGATCCACGAGTCTAATGTGGGCCCCACACCCATGTCTCCCCTCTACCAGGCACTCCAAGGTGTTTAAAAGCAAAGGGAACCGCGGTGTGGGAGCCCCTGAGACAGAGGCCTTCCTGCAGCCAGGGAGGAGCCAGCGGGGCCCACTGCTCAGGGCTATCTGGCATGTGTTCCGGTCCACTTTCCTGCTGGGGACCCTCAGCCTGGTCATCAGTGATGCCTTCAGGTTCGCTGTCCCCAAGCTCCTCAGGTGAGGACAGCCTTCTGGGATGAAGAGTTTGGGCTCTCTCTGCCCGTGTGTGGACATCTGGGACTCAGGACAGTAAGGCTGCAGGAGTGGAGAAGACATGGAGGAGAAAGTGACCGACCCCCAGAAGGACAGAGGACCGCACCTGTCACCTGACTGCTATCAGTTAGCTTTTGGGGCTAACCGATCATCCCCAAGATGAGAGGCTTAAAGTCACAGGCACTCACCTAGCTGGTCAGGATGTGTGGACGGGCAGTTTGGGCTGGCTCCCACTGAGGTGCTCACTCATGTGGTTGTGGCTGGTGATTGAGTCGGCCCAGATGAGCTTGTCTGAGGTGACCTAGGCTACATGTCTCTGCTCCATGCAATTTCCATCCCCTAAGAGACCATCGCAGGCCTACCAGTGCTATTGGATATGGCCCCGGGAGGCAGGACAGAAGCCACACACGCCCAAGGCAAAGGCTGATGTTGGCACAATAACTACCTCCCTTGTCTGAAAAGCCAGAGCTGGTGCCTGGTCCAGATTTAAGAGGTGGAGTGTTGAGCCAGGCCTGGTGGTGAGGGGCTGTCCTTCCCACTCAGGAGGTTAAAGGAGAAAGACTGCAAGTTCTAGGCTAGCCTGGGCTACACCCTGGTTCTAGGCCACTTATTGAAACCTTGTCTCAAAATAGAAAGTAAAGCCGGGCCTGCTGGTACAGGTTTGTGATCACAACACTCAAGAGCCCGAGGCAGCAGGGCCACACACTTGAGACCTGAACCACAGAATGACGTCCTGTCCCCAACAAAAGCCAAAGCAAGACATCAGTTTGGTCTGTAGCTCAGTTGGTAACGCCTTTGCCTGGCATGCACCAAGCCCTGGGTTTGATCCCTAGCACCACACAAACTGGAAGTGATGGTACACGCCTGTATCCTAGCTCTCAGGAAGTAGAGACAGCAGGCTCAGAAACTCAAGGTCATGGTGGACATAGTGAGTTCAAAGCCAGCCTGGACCACATGACTCCCACATCGAAAGGAAGTGTGGACAGGGTGGAAACAACTGTGGCCACTTGTTCAGAAGACCACCACTGACTGACTCTGCACCCAGGTGGTACAGCCCGGCCTCACGGCCTGTCCCTCTTCCTAGCCTGTTTCTGGAGTTCATGGGCGACCGCGACTCCCCAGTGTGGACGGGCTGGCTCCTGGCTGTGCTGTTGTTCTTGTCAGCCTGCCTACAGACGTTGTTTGAGCAGCAGTACATGTACAGAATCAAGGTCCTACAGATGAGGCTGCGGACAGCCATCACCGGCCTGGTGTACAGAAAGGTGAGCCCCCGGGGCCGGAGCGTGCAGCATGCGTACTGCGCGCTGGACCCTCACACCGCCGTTCTCTTTCCTGCACTCTTAGGTCTCTGTGGTCCAGCCCTGGGACTTCCCCAAGCACATCTCTTCATCTCTTAGCCTCTTCACTGGCTTTTGTTCCGTAGGAGTGATGCCAGGGACTGCAACAGACACGGGCTTGAAGCATCTCAACCAGGCAGGGAGAACAAACGTTACTAGAAATGTTGGGGTCAGAGCCAGGGCCACAGCCCCAACAAGCTGGGCGGGACATCTTTCCCAACAGGCCAGTTAAAGAGACAAGTGACCAAGGAAGGCAGAGACAGGAGGTTTACCCAGTGTGGCCACGCTGGGAAGAGAAGCAAAGACACCCGGTGGCCCACACCCCGGAGTCCATCTTTGGGATCCTGACTGTGAGGTTTAGATTTAAACAGAGGGTAAGAGGTGTGTCTAGCTAAGCAGTTCTGGTTGGGTGCGACCTCACCCGTCTGTCTTTTCTGCAAAGTGCTCAGGCAAGTTGTCAGGACCCTGTGAAACCTCTCCCAAAGACAAGTTCCCCTCCGGCACCAGGTTTCTGTCTGTTCACTCTCCCAGCATGAGACTCCCGGGGAAATGCCAGTTTCAAGGGGTCCATTGTTTCAACAGCAGGTTAGGTGCATTCCTGCGAGGATGCAGACATCCCACAAGAGTCTCCATGTCTGACTTCCCTTGACCTCAAGAGGAAATACTCCCTACCCCAGCAAGGTAGCCTTTGATCCTCAGAGATCTGACCTGCCCTGACCTTCAGGGAGACACCTTCCTGGCACTTGGCATAACTTCCATTGAAATGAACTATAAACACCTTCGCGCTCTGCTTCCGGCTGTGCCAGCGAGCCTGTCTCCACTGAAATTCTCAGGAGGCCTCGGGGCGGGAAGTCGGGGGTAGAAGCTTCAGTGCTGAGTCACGGTGGGTGGGGCGGCAGCCAGCCCTCTGTAAAGACATGTTGAGTAGAGAGTTCTACACTCCATGGATCAAGGGCAGGGAGAAGCAGCATTCATCATGCTGAGGGGTCCCCGGACCCCAGGATCAGATGGATCAGAGGCCGCCAGAGAAAGGTGTTGGAGCCAGAGGGGCTCAGAGAGAATCCAGCACCCTGTGCTGCCTGTGGCATGGCCCAGGGGTCCTGAATTCATGGCCTACAGGTCTCTTGGGGCAAGTTGCTCTGCATCTTCTTCCTCAGTTTCCTTTGCTGTAAAATAGGGACCGCATTGATTCAGGATCGCTTTTTACTTTTGAACAACCCTTGAGGTGCAATGTAACCACAGACTAGTTGCATTTACCGAAGCGACTCTAGAGTCTGGGAGAGAGAGATGAGCGCAGTGCAGCCTGGCTCTGGCCCTGGCATCTGGGGAAAGGAGACTGCTCTCAGTGTGGGCACGGGCATCTCTAGCATAAGGCGAATGAGCCAAGACCACCACCTGTCTAGCTTTTTTATTTTCAATAATGTGCTCCTCCACCCCAGATCCTCATGCCCACCTCGCGAGGTTGGCTTGGAGTTTACAGGTTCGCTGCACAGATGGTAAACTGAGGCTGGGCCTGCACTCAGTGCCCACTCCCGTCCTTCCCTCCTCATGCCCTCTTCTCCATACCTGCCCAGGTCCTGGTGCTGTCCAGTGGTTCCAGAAAATCCAGCGCAGCAGGGGATGTGGTCAACCTGGTGTCGGTGGACATACAGCGGCTGACGGAGAGTGTCCTCTACCTCAATGCGCTGTGGCTGCTCTTCCTCTGGATCATAGTCTGCTTTGTCTACCTGTGGCAGGTGTGGAGCAGAGAAGTGGGGTTGAGCTTCCATATCCTCCTCCTCTTCCTTCTGGTTCTTCCCCTTCTGGTTCCTCATCCTTTTCTCCTCCTCCTCTTCCTCTAGCCCAGTCTCCATCTGCAGAGTGCAAGATGACGTAATGGGAATAGTCTTGGACAGAGTGGCCTTGGCTTGACTTATAGCAGAGGCTAGCCCTTTCTGGAACTCAGTTCCTTCTTTCATGAAATGCTGCTGGTTATATTGATGAACTTCTCCCCCACTTTGGAGTTTTAGTTTGGTTCCATTTGGGGTTTGGGTGTTTTGAGGCAAGACCTTGTGTATCCCTGGCTAGCCTCAAACTTCTACATAGCTGAGGCTGGCCTTGAACACCTTCCAGGTGCTGATTGCAGGAGTGTGCCACCACACCCATCCAGATGTGATCCTTACCATTACTACTGCTTGGTGGGTTCACAAGGCACTCAGTAGGTGAATCCATTATGTTTTAGAGTAATTGGTGCCACTGAAGCGAGGTCACAAACAAACAAACAAAACAAAAACAACAACAACAACAAAACCATAATGCCAGGGGAAGGGATTGCTCCATGTGCAGAAAGCACAGAGCCACGGCATCAACTGTGGAAACTTATTTGGCTTTCTTCCTTCTGCTTTATGGTACAAAAGCTTCTGTTTGATGGTGATGATGATGGTGATGATGATGATGATGATGATGATGATGATGATGGGCTCCGACTCTGTGGGAACTGCCTGGGTTCAAATCTTGCTCTTACCATTTGCTTGCTGTTAGAACTTCACACTAGTAACTCACCCTCTCTGCGCTCCAGTTCCTCAGCTCTAAAAGCAGATGCTAATTAGAAATAGGCTCCTGGTCCTATATGGGTGGGCCAGACAGGCTGACAGCAGCTGAGCAGCCTCTGTCTGAAGCACGTGGGTCGGGGGTGGTTCTGGTTTTGGACTCGGGAAAGTTAGAAATGCACTTGAGATCTTGAGGCTCTATCTCAAGTTTAATAAGAAAATTGCATGTGTTTTGTGGGTGCCTTGTTGAAATAGTCCAAGGGTCATGTTGACCAATGTCTTTAACAGCCCTGCACTTTGACTGTGGCCTGCTGAGAGATGAGGTATGGAGTTTCCCACTGTGACATCGTGTTGGTGTTCAAAGGCTTTCAGATTTTTGAGCTCTTCACTTTCAGTGTTTGGATTAGGGATGCTCAGGCTGAGTGCGCAAGGTGCTTTGAAGAGCATCCGGCACTCACCTGCTGTAGTGTTGTTAGCTGTCTGATGTGTGAGGAGGAGGCATTACCACCATCACTGAGGACCACTGGGTGTTTCCGTATTTATCTACGTGGTACCTTGAGTGTGCCACACAAGCGGTTTTCCACTGAGCTACATCTCCAGTCCTTAAAAAGTGTATTGTTTTGTTTTTAAATTTTGAGACAAGTCTCACTAAAAGCTGCCCTTGACCTTGCTGTATAGAAAGGCTGGAGTCTGTGAGGACTGACATGAGCTGTCATGCCCGGATGAAATCCTACTTATGAGCACTGACATTTGACCATCCCAAGGCTTACACACAGTAGGTGTTCAGCAAGCACACACAGACATTCAAGCAGTGCCTGTGTGCAGTATCCAAAAGCTGGCTGTTATTGCAGGGGAGCAGGGGAAGGGGGAAGGAGCTGTGAAGAAATCGGGGTGTTGAGCAAACAGAGGTTGATAGTGTTCCGAGGCCACAGAACCCACAGATAACACCCCGCACCGCCTCTGCCCGGGCCGCAGAGGACGGCCGTGCAGTCTTAACCTTACCGGGATGGTGGGCACTGTGGATGCTAAAGGAAAGCATTTGAGATGAGGGGGTGGGCGTCAGCTTTCCCAAGGAGCGTTTTCCAGGCTGTTCGCTGCTTTCCGGGCAGTTCTCCGTGGAGCCACTAGGTGGTGGGATTGCTGCATGAATAAAGCAAGCGGACCGCTTTAGTCCGGGGAATTAGAGGATAGAAGAGTTCCTTTGTTCTGAGAGAAGAAACACAGACTGGAGTTGGGGTGGAGAAAATCTCAAAAAGCACAATAATTTTTTTTATTTTTATACTTTATAAAATCATTTATTCTCTCCCCACCACTACATCTCCCAGGTACCCAGACCAAAGGCCCCCAAAGTTCCAAAGCTGGTGGAGGGAGTGACAAACAAAACAGAGGTCCAGTTAAATGGGATTTTCAAATAAACGGAATAATTGCTCAGTATAACTACATCTCCAATATTGCCCGGGGCATTATTTTTTTAAAAGGATTTATTTATTATGTATAGGATTCCGTATGCCTTCACGCCAGAAGAGGGCACCAGATCTCATTATAGATAGTTGTGAGCCACCCTGTGGTTGCTGGAAATTGGACTCAGTACCTCTGCAAGAACAGCCAGTGCTCTTAGCCCCCAAACCACCTCACCAGCCCCATTTAAAAATGTATTTGTTTTTGTGTGTACAGTGCTTTGCCTGCTTGTATGTCTGTGTACCATATGCATGCAGTGCCCACAGAGGACAGATCCGCTGAATCTGGAGTTACAGACGGTTTTAAATCGCTTGGTGGGCCCTGGGAAATGAACCTGGGTCCTTGAGAAGAGCAGCCAGTGAATGTTCTTAACCATAAAGACACCTAGCATGGGGCATTCTTATACCAGGCGCGCGCGTGCGTTCATGTGTGTGAATCTCAGAAACCTCAAATTTGTGTGTTGATTTGTTAATCTGGTGACTGACTCCCTACTAAGAGGTGAGATGGAGGCTAAATTAACAGTGAGCCCGGAAGGTGGGTGTGGGGCACATGCCTGCAACACTTGCATTTGGGAGGTGGAGGCAGGAGGATAGGATTTTTAGGTCGGCCTCAGCAACATAGTGACTTTGAGACCGTCCTGGATTAAGACTTGGTCTCCAGAGACACAAACCACAAAAGGGGCTTGCAAGCGGCTCAGGGGGTCATTTAAGGTGCTTGCTGTCTGGTGACAGGAGCCTGGGGACCGAGGCTGGATCCTGGGGACCCATGTAAACGTGGATGGAGAGAGATGACTGCAAGGTCACCTCCTGGCCTCCACATGGTGCTGAGGCCATGTCACCCCAATAAAAATAGACACACATTTAAAAGATCAGGGAGGGAAGACAGCAAACGTCTTACTGTGTAGACATGAGGACGGAAGTCGAGATCCCCGTAACCTTTATAAAGAGCCGGGTGCAGGGGCACGTGCCTGAATTCCCAGCCCTGGGAGGTGGTGTGACCAGACCCCTGGAGTCTCGTGACACCTTGCCCCTCTGTCCCTAGCTCCTCGGACCCTCTGCCCTCACAGCCATCGCTGTCTTCCTGAGCCTCCTCCCTCTGAATTTCTTCATCACCAAGAAAAGGAGCTACCATCAGGTTTGGCATTTGGGAATGGGGACATCCTGGGCAGGGGAACAGCCATGGGGATTCTGGTTGGGGACAGAGATAGGGAGAGGCAAGAAGGGGCTATAGTCCTGGCTTTGCCTTTCCTGTGTTCAGACGTGTGGTCCCTGGCTAAGCCTCTGTTCCTTTTAGAGTGTGGCCCTTCCCATGGTGGCCCCAAGTTGTCCTTGCTGACTCTTGCTTCTGCCCCTCATCCCCACTCACCACCCAGAAGGGAAGTGTGGCAGTCAGAGAAGCCATACCTCCTTTCCTGATGTTGCTCGGTGTCAAAGCCTAAGACCCCCGCCATGGCCGGCTGTCACCTGCCCTTGTCCCCTGCCTCTGTCCCTCACCCCGCTCTGCTTCCTCACACAGCCACACCCAGTCTTGCAAGCCGGTCTCCTTTGCCTCGAGTTTTTGTTTCTAGAGCGCTTGTCCCAGTATTGAGCTCACAGCCCTGAGACTAGACGCTGCTGAGCCGAGGATTGAGGCTGACCGGCATTTGGGGCAGCAGGTGGGGCTGGTGAGGTGGCTCAGCGGATAAAGGCTGACAAACATGGCCACCTGAGTGTGATCCCAGGACCCACGAGGTGAAAGGAGCCCTTTCAAGTTGTCCCCCGAACTCCACATGCTCACGGTGGCATGCGCACCCGCAAACACGTATTAAATAAATAAACATATAGATAACTGTGTGAAGACAAAAGCGGTTGAGCCGGGTATGGTAATGAACACCTTTAATCCCAGCCTGGCGGGTGGGGGTGGGGTGTGGGGGAGGCCAGATATGGGGAATCTGTGAGTTTGAGGCCAGGCTGGTCTACTACTATACATATTTTTGACTATATACTCATAAATAAATAAATAACATGTGCTCAGTAAGCCTGCTGAGGCGGCACAGACCTGTTGTCCCAGTGCTGGGGAGGCTGAGGCAGGAGGATGAGGCCAGCCTGGACTGCACAGCAGACCCAGTGTTGGTGGAAGGAAAGTGTCCAGTAAAGGTGGTGAATTACAGGAAGGGCAGTGGATGAGCTCACCCTTCCCGGCTGTCCCATCGTCCTTCACTGTCGCCTGGCCTCACTCCACTCTGCTGCCTCGATAGCCTTCCTGACCCCTCCAGGCGGGCACCCCGCCTCCCTGTTTTTGCTTGTACAGATCCCTGGACACCCTCCCAGCAGATGGTCCATGCCCCGTCTCTCTCCTTGCTAACCAGCTTGGCCAGTCCCTGGGTAGCCTCAGAGATACTCTTCACACAGCTGCGCCATGGTCTCCTGCATGGGACATGAAACCCCAGACACTTCCACCTGACCTTCAAGCCTGCGGCGGGCGGTCACCCCTCTCCCTGAAGAACCCTGTTCGCTGTCTCCCTTTCCCGTGGTCTACCTGGATTTCTTTTGAGTCATACTGTTCCCTCTCTGAAGGTCTCCCTCTCCTCTCTACACCCACTCCAGCTGCCCATTTGCTGTGCACTCAGTACCTACAGCCTCCTGCCCTCCTCACTTAGGATGTAGCTCACCCTCGCCTCCGGGAAGCCTCCCTGGTAGCACCACCACACCGACTGGTGGCTTCTTGTTAGCACAGTGAAAGCAGGCTCAGGAGGCTGAGACAGCTCTGGGGAGGGATGAAAGTCCAGGGTGAGTGAGGGTGGCGTGGCTCAGGACCCTGGTGAAGAAGCTGGGTTGGTGTGTGGCTTGGAGAAAGAGTCTGGAGCCGCAGGGATGGAGAATTCCAGGCTGGTCCCTCTCTTGCCTCTTCTCTCCTGTCTCAGGAAGAGCAGATGAGGCAGAAGGCCTCCCGAGCGCGGCTCACCAGCTCCATACTCAGAACTATGAGAACCATCAAGTCCCATGGCTGGGAGCAAGCCTTCCTCGAGAGACTCCTTCATATCCGGGGCCAGGAGCTAGGCGCTCTGAAGACCTCCACCCTCCTCTTCTCTGTGTCTCTCATGTCCTTCCAAGTGTCTACATTTCTGGTGACGTCATTCTGGCCTCACTGCTGAGAGGGGGCTGGGAGAGGGCATGCTTGGGGTGGACAGGCTGTGCCCGGAGCATTGCAGCCTGGACACACAGACCCCAGAGACACCCCAGCGGGCTCTGCCTGCCTCTAAGGACAGCAGACTCAGTGTCACCCATGTGCTTCAATAGGTGGCGCTGGTTGTGTTTGCTGTCCACACCCTGGTGGCAGAGGACAACGCCATGGATGCAGAGAAGGCTTTTGTGACCCTCACAGTGCTCAGCATCCTGAACAAAGCCCAGGCCTTCCTGCCCTTCTCTGTACACTGCATCGTTCAGGTGAGGGGAGGGGAGGGGCGGAGGATGGCTCAAAGGAGCTCAGGGAGCTTGGCCTAGACTCAGCACCCCTGGACCACTGCTGGCAGAGGAGTGAGGGGAAGGGGAAGGTCTAGAGTTCAGCCAGTCACCATTAGAAGTGGGTCAGAGGGTGCAGGGAAGTCTCAGCAAGCGTGCCTGGAGAATGAGTCACTTCTACATTCAAGATTTCATCCTGGGTCCCCTCCTTGAGCAGAGCCTTTTATTTCTCTGCCTATTCCATCTTTCCCATCATGTATCTGGGATGCTAAAAAGGAGGAAGATTGCGAAATTGAACTGCCTCCTCCTCCTTTGTCCTCCGGTGTGTGTGTGTGTGTGTGTGTGTGTGTGTGTGTGTGTGTGTGTGTGTGTGTGTGTGTGCAGGTGAGGGGTAATGGCCTTCTCTGCCACAAGCCGGGTTTGTGCCCAAGTATGGTCAAAAGCTGGGTGCTTGGGCGGGGACTTGGGCAGCTGGCAGCTTCAGGGGAGGAGCTGCCGTAGCCACCAAGAATGCAGAACTGGGCTTTGGGCCCCTTTTTTTCCTGTGTTTGGAGACTGAGCAGGCAGGGTTTGGAAAGACAGACAGGAATGGGGCTTCCCAGAATGTGCAGGGGCGAGCTGGAGGTTCTAACGGAACATCCATAAGCTCACCAACCATGGTTTATTGGCCAGATGTTTAGTTCCAGCTGTGCCTTTCCACCTGTGGAGCAGGCCTTAGACCCACCAGAAAACTGTTGTTTACCCCATCACATTAAAGGCACTATTGTACCCATGAGCACATCTTCCCATGGCAGTCATCTGTAGCTCACAGGATTCACAGCTAGGGAAGAGAGTTGGTCACTTTCTCCTCTAGCAGCCTGCCTAGCACCTTCTGGTACTAGAAAAGCCAGCCAGCAGGGAGGAAGCTGCCCAGCCAGTATCAGCTTGGTTTCTCCATGCCCTATGACCAAAGTATACTGTGCCTTCAGCAATAGGGTCTTACCATCAAGTTCTGGTGGGCATCTGGTGTTTTAGGGGTCTCTCTAGGTCAGAGGTGAGGTATTCCCATATCCGACACTAGGCATTTTACTAGGTAATACATGTTTTATGAGAGAAGCATTATCGCTTGTGTAGAGTAACTCCAATTAAATGCATATATACACACACATATGGAAGCTTCTAAAGTAGCAGGTTTCCCTATGGCTTTTTCAAAAATCCTTAGTTCTAGCTATTCCTCCCTCTACCCCACTTTAAATTTTGAGACAAGGTCTCTCACTGAACCCAGAGCATATCCATTTGGCTAGACTGGCTGGCTGGAGAGTTCCAGGGATCCACTTATCTCCACTCTCCAAATGTTAGAATGGCAGACAAGGACTGCCATGCCCAGCTTTTACGTGGGCTCTGGGAACTTGAACTCAGGTCCTCATATTCCCACAGCAAGCACGTCACCCCACTGAGCCATCCGTATTTTAAGGACCACCGCCAATCACCAGGATAGGTATGCAATGGGTGCTCAAGAAGGTGCCCCCAATGGACAGAGTTGGAAGTTACTCCACATTGCTGCTGGACGCTGTTGGAAAGGTGTTGCCCTCTTCCCAGGCCTTAGCTGGAGGCAGCTGGTTTGTTCAGTCTCTCTCTTTTGGATTGAGGGGCAGAGAGAAGTCCCCACCCCTGTCAAGGTCATCGCTTTTCTATGACCTAAAAAACTCTGTCCCAACATCCAGCAAATGCAAAGTGTTGGGCTGGGTCCCCAGGAAGCCTCCCCCTGGCATTTCCAGGGACCCACCCAAAGTCCTTCTGGCCTGGTGACCAGCCCACTCTTGTATCTCCAGGCTCGAGTGTCCTTTGACCGGCTGGCTGCCTTCCTGTGTCTGGAAGAAGTAGACCCCAGTGGCATGGACTCAAGTCCCTCCAGATGCGGTGAGTGCTGAAATGGGCAGGGGGAGGGGCCAAAGACAGCACATATAATGCAGATTCCACCACCAGCCATGGCCCTTGGTACCCAACATTGTGAAGCCTCTGCTTCTGCCACCTGTACAGTGACAGCCAGTGGAGCACCGTGGGGTGCCACCTAGACACTCGAGTGGGTACCCCATCAAGTCTTTACCCTTATGCAGAAGTCTAGGAAGAGAACCATGGACACATTATTAAGCTAAAGACTCAGATCAGGGGCTGGAGAGATGGAGCAGTGGTTGAGAGCACTGGCTGCTTTTCCAGAGGACCCAGGTTTGGCTCCCAGCACCCACATGGCAGCTCACACCTGTTTGTAATTCCAGGCATCCGACTCCATCACACAGACATACATGCAGGCAGAATACTAATGTCCATAATAATAAATAAACTATTTTTAAGAAGACTCAGTGAGAGCATCAGTGTGGGGACTCACAAGCTCTAGTTAGCTGGCTCCTCTCCTCAGTCCTGCCACTGTCACCTACTGCCTATGTGACATTAGCTGCTGCAGGGAGTGGGAGGGAGGGCAGAGAATAGCCTGTCCCCAGCCAAGGGCCTCCCACCCAGTTCATATAACTGAGACATCTGGTCAACCTGGTCGTCTAGAACATACCCACATAGTACATAAAATCCTGCCCTTGGGATGGACGTCCCACCCCAGGGACACATTGGAACCCTAGCTCTGATGTGTTAACCTCTTGGAGCCTCAGTGTCCATCTTCAGGATCCAAGTGCTTGCAGCAGGGGGTTGTCTTGGGGGTCACATTAATTTAAGTACTACAATTAGATTAGAACATATGCAAAATTAATGCATTTTATTTACCATTTATTTAATTTTTGTCTTAAAATTGGGGCAAGGATTATTTGTTTTTACTTTATATGTATAGGTGTTTTGCTTACATGTGTGTCTGTGTACTTGTGAGTGCCTTATGCCCAGGGAGGCCAAAAAGGGTGTGAGATCCTCTGAAACTGGAGTTACAGATGAGCTGCCATCCTCTACAAGAGCAGCCAGTGCTCTTAACCATGACTCGTCCCTCTGGCCCCTTTTTCTGGCTTTCTGAAACAGGGCGTTGTAGCCAAGGCTCGACTTGAACTTGCTGTGTAGCCAAGGCTGAACTTGAACTCATGATCCTTCTGCCTCCACCTCCCAAATACCAGGATTACAGGCACAAGCCACCACACTGAGATTATTTATTTATTTATTTATTTACTTAAGTATAAGAATAAATAACTTTATTAGTGATCTTCATTATATAGCCCAAGCTGGCATCACATTCACTCTATAACCCAGGCTAGCTCCAACTCTTTACCCTCTTGTCTCAACATCCCAGGTTCTGGGATTACAGGCATGAGCTACCATGCCTAGTTCAATTTTTTTTTTCATAAAAAACAACAAAACAAACAAACATAGGCAGCCAACAGGATTTGAATCCCCGGCTGAGGCTTTCCAGTGTCCGAATTACTATGACAGGGTCACTGCCAAGTACACAGGTAGCAGGGCAGGGCCTTGTGAGGCTTCTAGCTGAAACTTGATGCTTTGAGGGTAGAGCAAAGGGCTGAGGTCTTGAACACTGAACCTGGGATGCCAGGAGGGCAGGACCAGCCCCTGTAACTGTCTTTCTATGTCCTGCAGCCTCAATGGATCGAATTTCTGTACACAATGGCACTTTCGCTTGGTCCCAAGAGAGCCCTCCCTGCCTGCACGGGTAGGAAACCCCACCGAAAGATGCTCTTAGATTCTGAGAAACGGTGTCGGACCTGGGGCTAGAGGATAGGCTAGGCTATGCCGGGGTTCTGTGCAGGGAGGCAAGGGTTCTTGCATGCTACAGCCCTGTAGAAGAGACACAGAGTACCTGAGTGCCCCCATCAGGCACTCCTCTGCTCCCCACCTGACTAACATGAGACTCAAGGCCCAGCCTCATCAGCTGTGACCTCCTTCTGTGCCTCTTGTATCAGTTCCAAGGTCATTGTCACCCACCGAGAGGAAGGGAATCTGCCCGTTTCTGTCTCCCTCTCCCCACACTCTCAGGAGTGTGCACTGAGCAGCCTCCTGCTGTGTGTACTCTGTTCTGGATGCTGGGGACAGAGGGAAGGCCGGGCCTCTGCTCTCCTGGAGTGGCATTTGGATGGGCATGGGACACAGTGGAAAGCCTAGGGAAGGGACAAAGCCCATAGCGTGGGAAGGTTGGCATTCCAGCCGAGGGTCCAGAGGTCAGGAGAAGGCTTCTGGAACTGTGGAAAGACCCTGAGGCAGGAGCATGGCCAGGTTCTCAGTCTTACCCTGTCGGTGTTTGGGGCTGAGAATTCTCTACTGTGGGCCATCCTGGGCCTTGTAGGATGTTTGGCAGAACTAAGCGCTGAGGAACTCCAGCCCCAATCAGCTGTGTGACAAAAATACCTCTAGATGTTGCCAAATGACCCCACCCCCACTGGAGCAAAATTACCCCTGCTGAGAACCACTGGACCGCTGGAGAAGCACAAAGAGTGTGCCTGGTCATAAGTCGTATTCACCAGGGCTTTCCTTCTGGCCCTCAGTCAAACTGGAATGCTGGATGGTGTAGCTTGGGAGGGTTAGGAACCGATTTGGTTATTTGGTTTTGTTTTTTGAAACAGAGTTTCACTCTGTAGACCAGGCTGGCCTCAAACTCATAGAGATCTGCCTGCCTCTGCCTCTCACGTGCTGGGAGGTGTGCTCCATCACACCCAGCCTTGGCTTGGTCTTTAATAGGTCCCCGTGACTGCTGGGTAAGGGTGACAGCGGAAGATGGGCAGGGGTGGGCAGGGCCGAGGCAGGAAGAGGTGTGCGTTGAAAAGGCCTGAGCAAGAGACGACAGTAGCCAAGCAACCCACATCGTGATCCCCTCTGTGTGTGCATGTGTGCATGGATATGCATGCAGTGGTGCACGTGGGCACATGCATGTGCTTACATCTGCATACTGGCTGTGCATGTGACTGTGTGTACTAATGTTTGTGGCATGTCTATAAGTGCTTGTGTGGCAGGCACACGTGTACATGTGATATGCTCAGGTGTGAGAGGGAAGGCAGTTCAGACAGCCAGACAAGGGTCAGGGGAGGGAAGGCCCTGTGTGTCCTCTTAATGGTCTCCCCAAGGCCTGAACAGCAGGATGGGGTGGGAGTGTCTAGGGTTCCCGGCTTCTGTACACACCCAGGCTGGACCTTCAGGGCTGCATCTCCCCTGGGTTGTCAGGATCAACCTCACCGTGCCCCAGGGCTGTCTGCTGGCTGTTGTGGGTCCAGTGGGGGCTGGGAAGTCCTCCCTGCTGTCTGCCCTGCTTGGGGAGCTGTTGAAGGTAGAAGGGTCTGTGAGCATTGAGGTAAGGCCACCCGTTCCTCCCTGCCCGCCTCGCAGCCATTCGCTGTCGGCCTCCCACCCTCTCAGCACCCGGTTCTCCTACTCTCATATGAACTACCTACAGTGAGGCGTGTTTCAGGGTTCCATGGCCTACGTGCCCCAGGAGGCCTGGGTCCAGAATACCTCGGTGGTGGAGAATGTGTGCTTCAGGCAGGAGCTGGACCTGCCCTGGTTGCAGAAAGTTCTGGAAGCCTGTGCCTTGGAGTCTGATGTGGCCAGCTTCCCTGCAGGAGTTCACACCCCAATAGGGGAGCAGGTGAGGAGTCCCTGGGGCCATATACCTCCCTGATCTGGGGCCAGTATGATGGGGGACAGTAGGGGTGGAAAGGGGGGAGGGAAGGAGGCCCCAGGTCAAGGTCAAACATACAGCAGCTGTTCAGTTATTGAGAGAAACTGATTGAAAGAAAATAAAACAAACAAAAGGAAAGCAGAATGCCCTGCTGGGTACTGTTAGTCAAATTGCTTCCCCTTTCTTGGCCTCACCAAAGAATCTAAGCCAGATGGTCTCCACACAGGACACAAGCATCTGAAGCTATAGAACAGATAGAATCAGAAAACTATTTGCTAAGGACTGGCCCACTACTTGTTTTTATTAATAAAGTTTTATTGGGACACAGTCATCTATCCACAGCTTATGGTCTATGTCTACTTTTGCATTCAATGGTCAGAGTTGGGCAATTGGGACAGACATCAAATGGCCCTCAAACTTTACAAGAGCTATTCTCTGACCCATCCTAGAAAATGTGGGCTGACCCCTAGGTTAGGGAACTGGGAATCAATGCTGGGGATCAAACCAAGGTCTTTGCAGATTCTGAGCAACTGCTTCAACTATGAGCTCCAGGCTCTTGTTTATTTTTGTTCCAGACAGGGTCCAGAACTTGTGATCCTCTTGCCTCAGCCTCTTGAGTGCTGAGATGATGAGCATGTGCCACCACTGGCTCAGGCCCCTAGTTTCTATCCTTTCTCCCTTTAGACCAATCCCAGCCCAGCAGACAGAGAGCACTGTGCCAACAAGTCAAGTCACTCCCTCCCTCCTCTCAGAACTCTCAGGGTTTCCTGTTCCCTCAGAGTCAGAGTCAAAGTTTTGACCAGCCCCAGAAAGCCCCCATGTGACCCCATTTCTCACTCTACCTCATCTCCTGTCATACTTGCATGTTCCTGCTCTCTCCAGCTACAGGGACCCCAGCAAGCACACTCATACTCCAGGGCCTGTGAACACTGTCTCCATGGAACACACAGGGCTTATGCCCTGCGTCACCTTTGAGGACAGGCCTGATCTTGTCACCTTTCCCAGCACATGCTCATTAGATGAAAGGGTCAGGAGAGCAGGTTGTCACTGCTAGATCCCCACAGCCAAGTACATCCAAGTAGAGTCACCATGGGTGAGCATTAGCTGAGTAAGTGAATGACTGAAAATAAGGACTAGAAATTTAGACAAGGGAGCGAGTGGCGTCCTCCGGGAACATGTCGCCAATGGAGAAAAGGGCTGGGCAGAGAGGCATGGAGTCAACCTGGAAGAGAGAGAGGAGACTGAACAGTGCAGAAGGGACTCTGGGAAGGGGAGAAGCAGGCTCAGGCCAGCAAGGATCCTGGCTCAGTGTTTAGAGACAAGTGTGACCCAAGGACAGAGTCACCTTGAGCTGCCCCACACTGAATGAGCAGGTGTGTCCCTCACCCATGTCACTCTGGTTTTGTTGTTATTGTTGTTTGTTTTTCAAAACAGGGTTTCTCTGTGTAGCCCTAGCTGTCCTGGAACTTGCTCTGTAGGCCAGGCTAGCCTTGAACTCACAGAGATCCTCCTGCCTCTGGCCCCCACCCAGAGTGCTTGGATTGAAGGCGTGTGCCACCACCACCACCACCACCACCACCACCACCACCTGGTCATTCTGATGTCACCAGCAGATGTGTGTTTGAGTCCCTGTCTCATGTTCCCAGGGCATGAATCTTTCCGGGGGCCAGAAGCAACGGCTGAGCTTGGCTCGGGCTGTGTACAGAAAGGCTGCTGTGTACTTGCTGGATGACCCCCTGGCGGCCCTGGATGCCCACGTCAGCCAGCATGTCTTCAAACAGGTCATCGGGCCCAGTGGACTGCTCCGGGGTACGGTAAGTGAGTGTCAGGGTGAAGCTGGGAAAGTCCTGAGAGTTCTGTCCTAACCAAGCATTGCCTCATCAGCTCTTCTTGAGTCCAGTTATCTTCTTTGTATCAATCAGCTTTTCCTACAACAATGCTTTGTAACAAACAGCTCCTCAAATCCTAGTGACTTACCCTTACTTCTTTCTTAGGGGATTTGTAGTTAAACTATTTATAATGTTTCAATTTTATGATGATCTAAAAGTGGTCCACATTTAATTTTTTTTGGCCTTTTTTTTTTTTTTTCTTTAAGATGTATTATGTATACAGCATTCTGCCTGCATGTGTCCCTGCAGGCCAGAAGAGGGCACCAGATCTCATTACAGATGGTTGTGAGCCGCCATGTGGTTGCTGGGAACTGAACTCATGACCTTTGGAAGGGCAGTCAGTGCTCTTAACCACTGAGCCATCTCTCCAGCCACATTTAATTTTTTAAGATTTATTTTTTTAAAGATTTTGATCTTTTCCTGGGAAGCCATATTTTATCATAGTGCTGGTTGGTGGTCATGGACCGTGGTTCCATCTGCTGTGTGATCTCGAGGAGGAAAAATCCAGCTCTGAGAAGCACTTTACGGTTGAGCTCTGATGCTCGATGTGTTACATGTAATGTATTCCCCTATCAGGGTGCCGCTCAGTGGTGGTTTTACACGCACAAGGCCCTGAGTTCCACCCCCAACACTTCGTGAGTAGCCACGGTGCATGCCTGTAACACTACCCCTTGTGAGATGAGCGCAGGATGGTCAGAAATTCAAGGTTATCCTTGGGTCTTGGCCAGCTTTAACTGTTAACTTTTAGCATAGCCCAGTCATCTGAGAGGAAAGCCTTGACTGAGGAATTTCCTAGGTAAGATTGGCCTGTGGGCGTGTCTGTTAATTGATGGAGGAGGGCCCAGCCCAGTGTGGACACCAGCACTGCTATCCCTAGGCAGGTGGACCTGGGCTGTACAGTGAAGCTGGCCAAGCATGGTGCTGTGAGGGAGCCATCCGATAAGCAGCATCCTCGTGGATCTTGCTGTACTTCCTGGGTTGTGAGTTCCCTAATGGGAGCTAATACCACATGGAGGAACAAGTAGGCCTGCCTTGAGGCTCCTGCCTCGAGCTCCGTCCTGACATCCCTCAGTGATGGACTGTGACCTGGAAGTGTAAGCCAGATAAAACCTTTCTTCCCTAAGTAGCTTTTGGTCCTGGCGTTTGTCATGGCAACAGAAATGAAGTGAGAACACTTGGCTACAGAGTAAGTTCAAGGCTAGCCTGGTATATATGAGACCCTGTCTTAAAAAAGATTTTTTAATGTATTTCCACTTGTTCTATTTTGGTCTTAACGTGGGTTTCTCGGATCACCCCACAACACCATCAGAATGAGAGGCTCCCAAAGGTTCACTCTAACCCACATCTTCTCAATTGGAGATACCCCACTATTCTCTTTGGATATGGTGTTCTCCAGAACAAGGGCAGGTGCACAGGAAGGGGCGCCTTCCCCCCTTTCTGACCTGGGGACACTCCAGCACATGTCACTTCTGCCCCTCCCCTGCCCAGACTCGGATCCTGGTGACGAACACGCTGCACGTCCTGCCCCAGGCTGACCAGATCCTGGTGCTGGCCAATGGGACCATCGCAGAGATGGGCTCTTACCAGGACCTTCTGCACAGGAACGGAGCCCTGGTGGGTCTTCTGGATGGAGCCAGACAGCCGGCAGGTGGAGGAGAAGGAGGTATTGGCTGGGCATCACTGAATCTCTGTGCCCGGCTCTGGGAGAAGGCGGCAAGGGTCCCACTGATGTAGGTAGAGAATGCTGACCACACCCATCTTGAGGGCCTGCCTGCAACCGCTGGCCCTGCAGACAGACCACCCCACCCCGATGAAGAGCCAAGGACGTTGCCTGGGGCTCACAGTGTCTCTCCTCATACTTTTGGTTCTCTTTGTGTGTTTGTGTGTGTAGGTGCACATGTATGCACCAGTGTGCATGCATGTGTGGTTGGAGGCCTGAGGTCAATCTCAGCTTTCATTTTCTGGAGTTGTCCACCTTGCTTTTAGAGCCAAGGTCTCTTATTGGGACCCAGGGCTCAGTGATTCAGCTAGGCTGGCTGACTAGTGAGCTCTAGGGACCCTTGGCCCCCACCTTCCCGGTGCCGGCATGCACTACCTTGCCTGGCTTTTTATGTGGGTTCTGGGGGTGGAGCTCAGGTCCTCAGACCTGTGGGACAAGCACTTGACTGACTTGGCCATTTCCTCAGCCCTAACTGTACTTTATTTCTTTTGATCCTCATAAGAGTCCTCTGAGGTGGGGGCTACCCCAACTGTTCTTGTACAGAGCAAACTGAGGCCTCTGTCTGTGGTCCCAGAGTAGAATTCAGGGCGTCCCACCCAGTGTCTATGCTCAAAGATGCCATGAAGACACCTCAGGGAGCATTTGATCCTAGGGTCCCTCTGCACTCAAGAGGGTAAATAACAAACTTCCCGAAGTAACATCGCCCATAAACATTGTCTTAGTCAGGGTTTCTATTGCTGTGAAGAGACACCATGACCATGACAACTCTTAAAAAGGAAACATTTAACTGGTGTGGCTCACATTTTCAGAGGTTTAGTTCATTGCCATCATGGTAGGACATGGTGGCATGCAGACAGACATGGTGCTGGAGAAGGAGCTGAGAGTCCTACATCTTGACTCACAGGCAACCGTGCTGGGCCACAAAGCCAAGCTACTAGATGCCAGAGAACATGCTTTTGAATTCGTTGGCCATTGGTGTCCTTCATGTTCCCCATGTCCTCAAGCCATGCTTTAATGTTACCCGTGGTCTAGGGCTCTGCTTCTTCTAGAAACATCTGCACAGCATTGGCCCTAAGTGATAGACTGGGGAGATAGCTCAGTTGGCCAAGTGTTTGCCTTGCAAGCAGAAGGACCTAAGTTTAATTCTCCACACCCCGGTAAAATGCTGGGCATGGTAGCACACACCTGCAATCTCAGCTTTGGGGAGACCGAGACAGGAGGATCTGTAGGACTTGCTGCCCAGTCAGCCTAGCCTAATTAGTGAGTTCTAGGCCAGTAAGAGACTGTCTCACAAAACAAGGTAGGCAACATTCCTGAAGATGACACTCAAGATTGTCCTCTAGCCTCCTCGTGTGTGCACACACAAATACACATGCATGCACACATACGTATACACACACACACACACACACACACGACTACACATACATACAGATACAAAAAAAACTGTCTTAGTTACTTCTGTTGCTATGATAAGATACCAGGACCAAGGCAACTTACAGAAGAAAGAGTTTATTTGAGGCTTACAGTTCCAAGGGTTAGAGTCCATGACCATCGCGGTAGAGAGCATGGCAGCAGGCAGGCATGATAGCTGAAAAAAGCTCCATTTTGAGACATAAATCACGAGATAGAGACAGGAAGACAGACAGAGACAGACAAACTGAAAATTCTCAAAGCCTGCCCTCAGTGACATACCTCCTCCAACAAGGCCACACTTCCCAATCCTTTCCAAATAGTTCTAACAGCTGGGGGCCAACTATTCAAATGCCGAGTCTCTGGAGGCCGTTCTCATTTAAACCACCACAACACTTAGCTGTTGACCCACTGTGTTATTGCCTTTGAGCGTGAAGATGGGACCTTGAGCACGGAGCTTGCACATTTGTATTGGACAGCTTTTACTGTGACCATCCATGCTGCATAACAAACAGCACCCATATTCCAGTGGTTTGTAATAACAGTTACTTCTTGTTCACAGGTCTGGGGATAAGCAATTATATTTCTGCTTAGATTTCTGGCCCAACCTGGGAAACATCAGATAGGAGATTATTCTTGGGGGATCTGGCACTTGAGATTTCATGTGAGTTAGTGAGGACAGGACATTCTAGGCACAATGAACTGCCTGAGCAAGTCTGTTGGGGATGCTGAGACAACTTGCTATTTTTCCAAATCCATAGCATGTGGCCAGTATTTTCCGAATGAATGGGTGAATGAGGATGAATGAATGATGCTTCTGAGTGACCCCAGGGGAAAGGGTGAGAGCAGAGAAAGGTTGCTAGAGCAGCTGCAGGAACCATGCTAGGAATTGTTTGTTCCGAGGGGAGGCACCGCAGCAGTGAGTGTCAGAGCCCACATCTGGAATCGCTGGTGTCGCCTTCACTCATATCCTTGACCCTTGCAGGTACACACGCTGAGGCCACCAGTGATGACCTTGGAGGCTTTCCTGGAAGTGGGAGGCCAAAGCATACACCAGAGAGGTGGGTTCCCTGGTGCTGAGCAAGGGAGGGCCAGGCTGAGGCCAAAACAGGATCTGCTATGGCTACCGTGCCTCAGCAGAGAGGACGGCCAAACTCGTATATGCGGTGCCTGCTGAAGAGCCCTATGGGCTCAGTGATGGATAAGTCATTCACCCCCAATGATCCATCAGTTAACTGACAGTGGTAAGCCACGTGGTCAGTTCTAAGACAAGTACTTCAAATGGGTCAATGCCAGTCAGTAGAGCAGGGCAGGCTGGCTTCCAGGAAAGCTCCTCAACATGGGGACGGATCCTCTGACATCATGCCGGCTGGCCACCCTGAGAGTGCTCCTGAGCCGCAGGGTGATGCGCAGGAACCTGAGTAAGATCAGGTAGAAGTGCGTATGTAGATGTGGGAATGCATGGAGAGATGGATGTGTGATGGGGAAATGTTCAGCATGAACTGACGGGTGTATGGATGGGTAGAATGAAAAGAGAATGAAAGAGTGGATGGTTGGATGAACGAATTGTGGAAGGGAAGATGAAAGGGGGCATGGATGAACAGGAGGATGGTTAGATACGCGGATGAAGAGGATGGATGGTTAGATACACGGATGAACAGGAGGATGGTTAGATACACGGATGAACAGGAGGATGGTTAGATACACGGATGAACAGGAGGAGGATGGTTAGATGCACGGATGAACAGGAGGATGGTTAGATACACGGATGAACAGGAGGATGATAGTTAGATACACGAATGAACAGGATGGATGGTTAGGTACATGGATGAATGGACAGATGGAAGGATGCTGAGGTGGATGGTGGAGGGGAGGAAAGAAGCAGGGGTGGATGAACAGAAGGAAGGATGGGTGAATATAAATGATCATGCTAGGGAGACAATAAACAGGTATTAAATGATAGATATTCCCATTTTTAGCTGGGGAAACTGAGGCATAGAACAGCTAAATCAGTCCAAACTTCCAGAGATAACAGGAATACAGATAGATATCTTTAGCATCACAAATGTGAAAAATTGACATTCAGACAAGCTGGACTGATGAGTCTGAGGGTCAACAGCTGGAACAAAGCTTAGTCCAAAGTGAAACCAGAAGACAGTTTCCTGTCTGGACGACCGTTCATTTCACAAAATGGCATCAGGGGACAGGCTTTTTTGACTCTAGAGTGACGGAGCTGGGTACCATGTAGGAAGGAAGTATGGTACCTAGATCATGTGTCCACCCATGTATCTATCCATGTATCCATCCATGTATCCACCCATGTATCCACCCATGTATCTATCCATGTATCCATCCATGTATCCACCCATGTATCCACCCATGTATCTATCCATGTATCCATCCATGTATCCACCCATGTATCTATCCATGTATCCACCCATGTATCCATCCATGTATCCACCCATGTATCCATCCATGTATCCACCCATGTATCCATTCATGTATCCACCCATGTATCCACCCATGTATCCACCCATGTATCCATCCATGTATCCACCCATGTATCTATCCATGTATCCACCCATGTATCCATTCATGTATCCTCCCATGTATCCATCCATGTATCCACCCATGTATCCATCCATGTATCTATCCACCCACACCTCCATGACTGCATACCTCCCTCCCTCCTTCCTGAGTGAATGAATGAAGAGCTAGGAAGAATACTACAGAGCTCATAGGCTGCCACCTGAAGAAGCTCATGGTCCCCCACAGGAAGATACAATAACGTGTTTTGATTTCCTCTAAATGGCAGGCGCAGGCCCATCGAGTCAGCCCCTGTGAAGGACAGCACCACTTCAGAGGCACAGACGGAGCCTTCTCTGGGTGACCCTAAGGGAACAGGATTGACAGCAGGCGAGGACAGCGTGCAGCCTGGCCGGGTAACCACCAGAGCTCCTGCTTCAACCTGGGGAAGGCACACACCTTTCTCAGCACCTACTATGGGCCGAATGGGCTTCTAACCTTCCTGTTTCTTAATCCTTACAATCTCCCACTTCACCCCCTACTTCCCCGGAAAGCTAGATGGCAATAGCCTCTTTTATTCTCTCTCTCTCTCTTTCTGTTTTTTTTTTTTTTTTTTTTTTTTGATTTTTTGAGATAGGGTTTCTCTGTGCAGCCCTGGCTGCCCCGAACTCACTCTGTAGACCAGGCTGGCCTCGAACTCACAGAGATCCACCTGACTCTGCCTTCTGAGTGCTGGGATTAAAGGTGTGCACCACCACCTCCTGGCGGTAACAGCCTCATTTTAAAGATGAAGGAGCCAGGGTGTATAGAGTTGACCTTCCAGACCAACACTCCAGTCTAGGGAAGCCCAAATCTGAACTACATAGTACCATTTCTCTTCTTCCATACCGCCTTGCCTTTGTCCTTAACCCATG
Organism: Peromyscus maniculatus bairdii; assembly: GCF_049852395.1. NCBI lineage: Eukaryota > Metazoa > Chordata > Mammalia > Rodentia > Cricetidae > Peromyscus > Peromyscus maniculatus. The sequence continues at coordinate 54,560,868 of NC_134852.1, read as the reverse complement.
TGTGGGTCCCCTCACCTGTTCTTTCTTCACCTGCTCACCCAGATCAACTGGTAGCTACAGCTTCCTATGACCTCCATGGGTCTCTAGCAGAAGGATCCTGAGGCAGGGATCTGTAGGGGAGAAGATGTGCCCAGTGAGGCTCTGCTAATGATGCCTTTGGGAATTTGATCTAACCTAGACCCAACTCACTCTCCTCTGACCCCCTTCTCTGTCACCCTTCCTCGACATGTCTTACAGGTGAAGGCCGCCACATACCTGAGCTACCTGCAGGCAGTGGGCACACCCCTCTGCACCTACACCCTGTTCCTCTTCCTCTGCCAGCAAGTGGCATCCTTCTGCCAGGGCTACTGGCTGAGCCTCTGGGCCGACGACCCGGTCGTGGATGGACGGCAGATGCACGCAGCCCTGCGTGGCTGGGTCTTTGGACTCCTTGGCTGTCTCCAAGGTAACCTGTGTCAGGGAGCTCAAGCTCTGCCTCCCGCCCAACCCCCTCCTGTCCTTGAATGTCTGCCCAGAACATCCTAGGACCAACCATCCCTAGGTCCTTAAGGTAGCCTGGAGGGAATGAGGGCCTGAGGACAGTTCCTTCCTGCTAAGAAGGTATCGGTGAAGTTAGCTAATAACCTCAGTCTCTCGCCCCAAACCTCCAGACAAAGCCAGACTTAGACCTCAGCCCAGGCCACACCCCCTCCCCAATGCACTCTACTTCCTCTTTCACTGCCCCCATTCTCTCTCTCTCTCTCTCTCTCTCTCTCTCTCTCTCTCTCTCTCTCTCTCGGTTACTTTTAGAAAACATTTGTTTAGCCGGGCAGAGGTGGTGCACGCCTTTACTCCCAGCACTCAGGAGGCAGAGGCAGGCAGATCTCTGTGAGTTCGAGGCCAGCCTGGGCTACCAAGTCAGTTCCAGGAAAGGTGCAAAGCTACACAGAGAAACCCTGTGTTTAATATAATATTTGTTTATTTACTTATTTTGGTGTGTGCATGGACACCACAGCACACGTGTGATCACACCTGCAGGAGTGAGTTTTCTCCTTCTCCTGTGCAGATCCCAGGGTGGGGATGCTTAGGCCATTAGCCCTGCAGCAAGTCCTCCTGCTGAGCCTTCTCCCCAGCCCAACTTAAGTGATTGTTCATTCAAGGCAGTCTTTCCTCAGAGTCCAGGCTGACCTCAAACTCAAGATCCCCCGACTTATCTCCCAAGTCCTGGGATCGCAGGTGTGTACCACCACACTCAACCGCTTCTATTAAAATAACAATAATTCCTGAAGTGATTGCAAAGGGCTCCCAAGTGCCCTCTGCCAAGGACACCAGGCTGCAAAGTGATATTGCCATATCACATCAGGGATGCTGACTAGGCCAGTCCCGTGACTTGATGTGGAGTGGCACTCTTCTGTGGTTTATGGAGATGTCCTCACCACCTCCACACTCAGGCTCCTGAGCATTCGTGTCCCTGCCCAGATCATCTGTGGCGCCCTTGTACAGCCTCATCCGCCCTAGGTCAGCCTCCCCACTGTCTTTAGCCCCGACTCCCCTACATTTCAAATATGGCCACAGTGAAAGGGAAATGCCGCTGAACATGTGGGTTTGGGCCCATCATCAAAGTTCTTCAAGTTCTCCAGAGATAGTGGCGCGTGCCTGTGACCCCAGCTACTCGGGAGGCTGAAGAATTGAACGGTTGCAAGTTTATGACCACCCTGGGCTCAAGGAGAGCCCAGGTAACTTAGTGAGGTACCATCTGAAAATCAGTTAAAGCAGACTGGGGAGAAGGTTCCGTGTAAGGCACCTGTCACCAAAACCTGTTGACCTGAGTTTAACTCTTGGGAGCCGTGTGGTAAGAGAGACCAGACTCCCACAGGTTGTCTCCTGACTTCTCCAGACATGCTGTGGCACGGACACACACACTTACTTAAAGGACTTTCTTTATTTTAAAAACATAATTTTTTAAGTAAAAGGGGGGATCTGAGGATGTAGCTTAGTGTAGAATGCTTGCCTAGATGTGTGAGGCCCTGGGTCCAGCACCGCAAACAAAAGGCACCGTCAGCCTGATTCGCTACGACTATAGCCACATCAGCAAGATGCCATGAGCCTCCCTGACCTCAGGGACCCTGGTAGTTTGCAGACCTGGCTGCCTTAGCTGGGAAAAGCTGATTGAACACAGATGGTTACTTAATCCACTACAGTGACCCAGTCAGCCAAGCTGGAATGGACTTGAACTCCCATTGGGTGGCACACAGCTGCATGCTGGTTACCTCGAGCTAGGCTGGGGTGGTGGCACACCCCTGAAGTCTCGGCACTCTGGAGGTGGAGGCAGGGGAATCAGGAGCTCAAAGTTATCCTCTGCTACATTACAAGTTCAAGGCTAGCTTGGGCTACGTGAGACACCCCCCCACCCCCATCTCAAAAGAAACAAAACATATCTGTGAACTGGACAGTCTCTAGAGTCACAGAAACAGATTTTCCCCGCAATATCTTAAACCCAACCACCAGAGGAACTGGTTCCTGGAGGAGACTGGAGAGACCACCATGCTTTCAGCAGGCCACCCCAATATCCCCAATACACGGCACTTTGCTCTAGTTCAGGCTTCACCCACCAGGGAAGGTTCTGACTGGCCCTTTACCAGTTAGGCGGCCATCATGAGCCAATCACAGTGGGCCCCCCCATCGCTGGTGTGCTCTGATTGGCTAGCTGGGTCATGTGACTGCCTACACTGTACTGTGGGACCGTGGTTGACAGTAGTGTCCCCTTGGCAGGACCTTTCCTTGCCACGGCTTCCCCGTTTGTGGTGGCTTCTGCACCCCTCGTTCCCCTTAGCTGTGGCCACTGCAGTCTCTGTGTCTGCGCATCTGCCTCCTGTCTGTGCCCAGCTTTTAGAAGGATACAGGTGTAGTCCCCACCCAAAATCTAGAATATTCTTTGTTGTTGTTGTTTTTGTTTTTGGAGACAGGGTTTCTCTGTGTAGTTTTGGTGCCTGTCCTGGATCTCGGTCTGTAGATCAGGCTGGCCTCGAACTCACAGAGATCCGCCTGGCTTTGCATCCCGTGTGCTGGGATTAAAGGCGTGCTCCACGGTTCACCCGACCCATATGCTTTTTTTGTACCTATGAAACTCGTATTTCTAAATAAGGTTTCATTTGGAGGTTGGGGTGGGCATGAGTTTGGGGAGACACTCTTCACACACACACACACACACACACACACACACACACACACACACACACACACACACACCCAGCAGTGGGTCTGTCACATCCTACGGTGGTCACCGGTGGTCACGGGGTGCTGGGAGACCTGCCGCAGCCCAGCATCAGGCTCCACTCCAACCCCCCCTCCGCAGCCATCGGACTCTTTGCTTCCATGGCTGCGGTGTTCCTGGGTGGCGCTCGGGCCTCAGGCCTGCTTTTCCGGAGCCTCCTGTGGGATGTAGCTCGCTCTCCCATCGGCTTCTTCGAGAGCACACCTGTCGGGAGACTGCTGAACCGCTTCTCCAAGGAGACGGACACGGTGGACGTGGACATCCCGGACAAGCTGAGGTCCCTGCTGACCTATGCCTTCGGCCTCCTGGAGGTCAGCCTGGCAGTGTCGATGGCCACGCCTCTGGCCATTGTGGCCATCCTGCCGCTCGTGCTCCTCTACGCCGGGTTTCAGGTATGGCGAGGTCAGAGCCCAGGTTGAGCTGAGGTCTCCTCTGTCAGTCCCCTGCCTCTGGGCAAGGCTTGGTGGGAGAGGGTCTGCATGGAAGGGGGGGGGGGCTAGAAGCCCTGCCCCGCCCTGTAGAACCCACAGCTGTCCCTGTCTTCTCTCAGTCACTCCCTAGAGTTCCTCACGTCCAACTTCCGGCCTCACGTCTGCCGTTTGCACACTGCCAGGCACAGTACTGCAGGGGGCCGATTATGTTGTGTTAAGATGTCTGCTTTCCTTTGCCAGGGCCAGAGGCCCTCTGAAGTTGGCCTAACGCCAAGATCAGAACCTGAGCCAGGAGCCCGGCTCCAGAGCTTTGCTGCCCGAGTGGGCACCACAGCCTTGGCAGTCTGGACGGCACAGAACATCTGCCTGCCGGTTGCTGAGAGGCTCAGAGCAGCTCAGCCAGACCTCAGTTTATACACACGTTTGCCAGGGGACAAGTGGACTCACCTCAGTTGACCTCTGCTCTGCCTCACCACCAAGCTGGCGGGCCAAGCAGGCTGACAGCAGAGGACACTTGCGCCTTGTTCTCTGAGTGCTCCCTCTTTGTCTCTGTCCCTCCTCCCCTCTCCCACCACAGAGCCTCTATGTGGCCACTTCTTGCCAGCTGAGACGCCTGGAGTCGGCCAGCTACTCGGCTGTGTGTTCCCATATGGCGGAGACCTTCCAGGGCAGTCTGGTGGTCAGGGCCTTCCGGGCCCAGGGACCCTTCACGGCGCAGCATGACGCCCTTATGGATGAGAACCAGAGGGTCAGTTTCCCACGACTGGTGGCTGACAGGTAGGAAGAGCCCGGGACCAGAGTAGACCTGGCTCCCCTCCCCCCAAGAGTTGAGCTGGGGACAGTCTGAGGCTGAGTCCCACTCAGAGCATCTGGATGCACAGAACAGCCAGAGTCCCTGACATCCAGTGGACTGAAGGTACAGAGAGAAGTGTGGTTGCCAGACCATAGTACCAACCTCTGTTTTCTTGGCGACAAGGCAACTGATGTCAAGCATCCTTAATCTCCCTTGGGGACTAAGCAAGAGCAAGACGTGGGTTCAACTTCCTACTCTGCCATTTTCAAGCTGTTAGACCCTGGACAAGTTACATGACCTCTCTGAGCCTCATTTTTTTTCAACTGCTGTCATACTCAAAGTGGCTCTACGGATTAAATAGTTACAGGGAGTACTTGTAACATGCTGATCCCATGCCTGGTACTGTTCCAGCCCTTCTTGAGCCTCAGTTTCCCCAGCTGTCAAATGGAAACAGTATCTTCTCCCTTGCAGCAGGAGGACCAGGCATCACATGTGAGGCTCCCAGTGACATGATCGGTACTTGTTCAGTCTAGGTCCTGAACTCCTTGAGCACGCCGGACTCTGAATACATGTTCATTATCCGTTAGATGAATAAACAAAATTAACCTTGTGCCAGGAGGCTGAGTTATGGACTGGTTGACAGACAGTGACCAAAGAGCATCCCAGGGCATCTGGAAGAGAGAGAGACACCAGAAGTAGGGGGGGGGGGTTGGAGTGGTGAGGCTGTTTTGTTTGGCCGAGTGGAAGGATGCTCTCTTTGGGAGAAAAGTTTAGCTGGTTGCTATTCAGCCTCTGAGCTAGCAGGTTTTCACCCCAGCCTTTGACTCTCAAGTTTTATTTATAAATAGAATGATGGAGATTTAGTTAAAGCTACCTTTAGCAGAGGCAGAGCCCGTGCCTGCGGGAACAGATTCCCCACCAGGCTGCGGCCTGAGTGGCCGGGCCACTGACACAGAAGCAGGCCAGTGACCACGGAGTCTCAGCTGCTGGCTGAAGTAGCAGTGGATTAAGGTGCAGCCAGAGGTAAAACAATAAATGACAGTTGAGATTGTCCTCTGGCTTGCACACACATGTGTACATGTAGCCACATACCCACCAGGGAGGGGACAGGCTAGAAAATACACATCTCCAAAACAGGAAGCTCTGTGGAACCCGGCATGTTCCAGGCCCTCATCTGGGTATTAGGCAAGACAGAAGAGCGTTACCTCTCCTCTTGCAGTTAGGTCCCCCTGTGGGCCCCCCGCTGGGTGCTGAGCATTTACCATGACCGAGAAGTGGGTCCTGCTGGTCCTGCTGGTCCTGCTGAGCCCTGCTTCCCTTTACAGGTGGTTGGCTGCCAACCTGGAGCTCTTGGGGAACGGCCTGGTGTTCGTGGCCACTATGTGCGCTGTGCTGAGCAAGGCTCACCTGAGCGCCGGCCTCGTGGGCTTCTCAGTCTCCGCTGCCCTCCAGGTACTCCAGCACCCCACCCCTGGCTGGAGGTGCGGCAGAACAGAAACAGATGGACTCCTGCTGGAGTATTTCCAAGGGCTCTGAGTCTCCACTGCCCAGCACTGGGGAAGTACGGTTCACGGGGAACCTTGTGTGCCCTCAAGCAAGTGGCTCAAGACCCTCTGTGTGCTCATCCAAGTAATGGGCCAGCACTCTGCCGCTTCTGATTAGCTGAGACAGGCGAAGAATGCTGAGAGCGGGTTTCCAGTGGAGTGTTTGTTGTTAGCACTTGATAATAATAATGCAGTGTTGGGTTAGAATATCTACGTCCACAAACACACACACTCACATACACTCTCTCACATATACATACACACTCTTACATACTCTTTCTTACACACACACACACTCTTACACATTCTCTCCTCTCTCATATACATACTCTTACACTTTCTTGCATACTTTCTTACACACTCACACATACACATACTCTCTTACACATACCATCTTACACTTACACACACTCTCACTCACACATTCTCACCTCGCTTACACTGTATCTTGCACACTCTTACACACACACTCTCACACACAATTCTCTCTCTTATACACAGTCTTACACTGTATCTTGCACACTCTTGCACACACTTACACTCTTACACACACATTCTCTTATACACAGTCTTACACTGTATCTTGCACACTCTTACACACGCACACACTGTCTCATCCACACAGCAGCATCAGTTGAAGAGGTTCTTCATACATTGCTGATCATCTCCTTTGGGGTCAGCGCCCTGGGCAGAATCAGCAGCAGCAGGAAAGGCCGTGGGGGGATGTGGCAGGCAGGCACAGCTGGAGAGGGTGAGCCAGAAGAGGGAGAGAGAAGGAAAGCAGGGCCGCCGTGGAACTGCTCCTGGGTCCTGGCAGGCACCTGAAGGCTCTGTGGGATGGGAACCAGGGGAGGCCTAGCCCCACTGTGGAAGCTACCTGAATGGAACCCACAGACCAGGTCTCTGTGTGTCCCGGAAAGGCTAGGCACCCTCTCTGGTCCTGCCTCTCTGTTTTGGGCCAGTAGGTTTGGGAGAGTGCCACCCGCTTGCTCTCTTCGCTGCCTTACTGGCCGAAGCCAAGTCCCACCCCTGAGGCCCAGGTCCTCAACGTCCCTGTCCCTACAGCCCGTCTTTCTTTGCCTTCCCCGGCACGTGTCTGGGGAGGAGCCCCTCTGAGGTGTCTTCTCAAACCAGGTGACACAGACCCTGCAGTGGGTGGTCCGCAGCTGGACGGATCTGGAGAACAGCATGGTGGCGGTGGAGCGTGTGCAGGACTACGCTCACATCCCCAAAGAGGTGATAAAAGGGAGACGGGATGGGGGACGGTGGGTCCAGGGTGGCGCCGGCCCATTCCTTTCCCACAGAGCAGCATCCCCATCCCTGTGGGCTGGAGTCACAGCCGGGGTGACGGCGAGAGCCAAGAGTGTAAAGCTCTGCTCTCTTGCTGGAGCGGCCAGGCCACTCCTCCAATGCCAAGCAAGAGTGACTGTCACACTGCAGCGGCAGGAAGGGCACTGCCCCAGCCTAGGGATGACACTAAGGTGGCAGCCGGGCTCCAGCCACGCAGCAGGGCACAGGACAGGGCCCAGACTGCCACCCAGGCCAGTGGCGCTGGGGTGACATATTAACATACAGCAAGCCAGGGACAGAACAGCCACACAGCTGCCGTGTGCCCAGGGCAGACCGGTGGCACATGACACGTCAGGAACAGAGCAGCAAGGTGAACGACGTGGCGTCAAGCTGGGTGCAGCAGCTCACAAATAAACCTCAGCACTCAGGAAATTGAGGCAGGAGGATTACTGCTAGGTGGAAGCTATCCTGGTCTGGGTAGTGAGTTTAAGGCTACTCTGAGCTCCACGGTGAGAAGGTACTCTGGGTAGAAAATTTGAAGTTACCCTGGGCTACATAGTAGGTTAGGGGCTAGCCTGGGCTACATAGTAAGTTAGAAGCCAATCTTGGCTATATAAAGCAAGCAGGAGCCTAGCCTGAGCTACATAAAAAGGTAGAGGCTATTCTGGACTACATAGAGAGTTGGAGTATAGCCTGGGATAAATAGTGATTTGGAGGCCAGCCTGGTCTAAATAGTGAGTTGGAGGCTAGTCTGGGTTACAGGAAAGTTAGAAGCTAGCCTTGGCTATGTAGCATGTTAGAGGCCAGCCTTGGCTATGTAGCATGTTAGAGGCTAGCCTTGACTATATACTGAGACCTTGTTCTAAAACAATGAAACGCTGCTAGAATGAGCTGGAGCGATTTCCAAATGAAGAGTGTAGTGTGTTACGTGGGAAGCTGAGGTCTGGGGGGCAGGCACCCATGCAGAGCTTGAGGACAGCTCCTCTGACCTGTACCCAACCTGCCCCCTGCCCCAGGCTCCCTGGAGGCTGACCACCTGTGCAGCCCGACCTCTTTGGCCTAGCGGGGGACAGATTGAGTTCCGGGACTTTGGGCTCAGATACCGACCAGAGCTGCCGCTGGCTGTGCAGGGCGTGACCCTGAAGATCCACGCAGGAGAGAAGGTGAGCAGCCCTCCCACTGCATTGTGTGGGCACCAGTCTCCACGTCTGAGACCCTGCCCAGCTCTTGGCTTCCATCTCCCAGGCCCTGATCTGCCTCTGGGGGTGGCTTCCTATAAACCTTGACGTCCCTGAATGAGGGGCGTGTTGGGCTGCCTGGAAGGATGGCTAAGGAACAGAGGATGAAGTGTGGGGAAGGATGAGACTGGGTGGGGTGAATTAAAGAAAAGATGGATGAACTGATCAGTGGGTAGAAGAGAGAATAAGGACTGGAAGGAGAAGACACAGGTAGGACAGGATGTAGAAGAGGATTCTGGGAACTGGGAGGGCTCACCTGGAGGGATGGGAAGTGATGGAGGTGGCTAGGACATAGAGGAAAGGCAAGGGGCAGAAATGTCGGGAGGAGGAGGAGCTAGAGCGAGCACAGATGGAAGGTGGAATGGAAGGATGTGTTGAAGGGGCATGCTCAGCGGAGGGTCAGCAGAGACAAGTCTTGTGCAGGAAAAAAAAACCTTTCAAATAGCAAATAGGTATCCACGAACCCCAGGGCTGGGGCAGACCTGCTTGGTGTGGGCCTCACTCTTTCGTTACCTGGCAGGTGGGCATCGTGGGCAGGACAGGGGCCGGGAAGTCCTCCCTGGCTTGGGGTCTGCTGCGGCTTCAGGAGGCCGCTGAGGGTGACATCTGGATCGACGGAGTCCCCATCGCCCATGTGGGACTGCACACGCTGCGGTCCCGGATCACCATCATCCCTCAGGTGAGGTCTAGGACCATGGGAAAGGGGAGGCAGAGGAGCGAGCTACGGCATGGCCCTGCTCTGACCCAGTGTCCCTCTGGCCAGGACCCTGTCCTGTTCCCAGGCTCTCTGCGGATGAACCTGGACCTGCTTCAGGAGCACACAGATGAAGGCATTTGGGCGGCGCTGGAGACGGTGCAGCTCAAGGCCTTTGTGGCCGGCCTGCCCGGCCAGCTGCAGTACGAGTGTGCAGGCCAGGGAGATGACCTGAGGTATGGCCATCCGCCAGTGGCAGGGTCAGAGCGAGGCGGGCAAGGGCAGGGGCAGTCTGGGCTCTGAGCATCTGAGACTCTGAGCATACTCTCTTAACACCACCCATCCCCCCCCACCCTACCCCCCACCCAGCCCACCCACCCCTACCCCCCCCCACACACCCATCCCCATCTACTAATACAGGTCCCAGTCCTTCCCTGCAGTCCCAAGCCACAGGATCGATCTCTCTCTCTCTCTCTCTCTCTCTCTCTCTCTCTCTCTCTCTCTCTCTCTCTCTCTCTGTGCTGTGTTCCTTTTCCCATGGCAAAGCCCAGCCTAGACTCTGTCCCACTCAGTATTTATTTTGCTGCAGAAACATCGTGCTTGATGTTTGACACTGATCTCAGATTCATTGCAGCTAAGTGAGAGTGTGTGTTCTTTCCCTAAAATGTGTGTGTGTGTGGAGGCCAGGTCCACCTTGGGTGTCCTCCTCCATCACTCTCCACCTTATTTTTTGAGACAGAGTCTCTCACTGAGCCTGTAGCTCGCTGATTCTCCTAGGCTGGTTGTCCAATAGGCTCCCAGGGATCCTCTTGTCTCTGCCTTCCTGGAGCTGGGATTACAGATCCATGCCATTGCGCCCAGCTTTTAGGAGGGTTCCGGGGATCTGAACTCAGGTCTTCGTGTTTGCCCAGCAGGCGTTTTCCTGACTGAGCCATCTCTCCAGTAATGCCTTTTGCTAAAGTATTTTAAGGATGAAACACTCGTAACATAAACGGGCTGGGGAGATGCGTCGTGCTTTTTTTCAGTGCCCGGCCTTCACTAGGGCCTTGTGCATGCTGAGGAAGTACTCCAGCGCTGCTGTCCAGCCCTGGCCTTTCCTGAATGTGCAGCTTAGCAGCGTGAAGCACAGTTGTGCACAGCTGGTCCTGGAGGTGCGGGCTTGGGATCCCAGCACTCACGAGGCTGCAACAAGAAGAGTTCAAGGTTGAGGGCAGCCTGGGCTACATAGTGAGAGACTGTCTCAAAAAACCGAAACCAAGTAAGACTGTGTTCCACACCTTTAATCCCAGGATTCAGGAGGCAGAGGCAGGCATATCCCTGTGAGCGTGAGGCCTGGTCTACATAGTGAGTTCCAGGCCAGCCAGGGCTACATAATAAGACCCTGTTTCAAACAAATAAAACAAAAAAGAGTCAATAGCCACCTTCTGTGGCTGGTATCTACTCAAATACTCATTATGGGGGCTGGGGAGATAGATGCTCCATGGACAAGTACGAGGACCAGAGTTCGGATCCCCTGAACCCATGCAAATGCTAGGTGGGCTTAGCCTATAATATCAGTGCTCAGAAGGCAGAGACAAGAGATCCCCAGGACAAGCTGGCTAGCCACGCTAGCTGAGACAGCCCAGGCTGGGTCCAGGGAAACACTCCACTTCTGTTGCTAAGGTGGAGAGTAACTGAGGATGTCACCTGATGCCAGCCTCTGGCCTCCACACACATGTGCACACACATGCACCTGCAGATGTGTGTCCCCACAAGTGCCCACATGTCCCCACAATGCACATGCAGGAAAAAAAGAAAGAAAACAGGCTTTCACAGGTAGAGAGACCAAGGCACAGAAGGTGTGAATGACTTGTGCACAGTCGGCCTACGCCAAGACAGCAGAACCGGAATTGCCCCAAACCCTGTAGACTTTGGCCCTCGTGGTGGGAACAACACATACAGACAGTGTCAGCTGCTGTCCCCAGGGCCTGCTGTAGACAGGCCTACTCTAACTGATGACACCTACCTAGCCTAACCATGCAGCTCATTCACAGCGTGGGTCAGAAACAGCTCCTCTGCCTGGCACGTGCTCTTCTCCGGAAAACCCAGATCCTCATCCTGGATGAGGCCACCGCCTCCGTGGACCCAGGGACGGAGACGCAGATGCAGGCAGCCCTTGAGCGCTGGTTTGCTCAGTGCACAGTACTGCTCATTGCTCACCGCCTGCGCTCTGTGATGGACTGTGCCAGGTAAGGCGCCCCTCAGTGACGCACAGGGCCTGGGAGGCACAGGAAGTTATACAGTGTGTTCATCTGCAAGTGTCCTGAGATGGACCACGAAGGGCCCACTGTCCCGGGGCAGGGCATGATCAAGTCCCCAGGGAAAGGCATTGGGCCCAGGAACTGTGTGTGCACCCAGGGACCTGGGAGGGTCAGGAAACAGCTTGGAAAGTCAAGACTTCTGGGGAGTGAATTCAAAGTGGAGAAGGGTTCTCAGCTGACGAGGGCCTCAGCTACTGTCACAAGAACTGCTCCTTGTCCTCTTTGCAGGGTTCTGGTCATGGATGAGGGCCAGGTGGCCGAGAGCGGCAGTCCAGCCCAGCTGCTGGCCCAGCAAGGCCTGTTTTACAGGCTAGCCCAGGAGTCAGGCCTTGCCTGAGCGGGACTCTTGACAGCCTCCTTGGAGACAGCCATAGTGCCTGCAGTGGCTGGGAAACCAGAGACCCAGGGGCCCCTGGGGCTCTGCAGGATGTCCAATCTTGACTCCTCTCTAGGAGAAAGATGGCAGAGAAAGTGACAGAAGATTGGAATACCAGACCCAGAAGAACCCAGCATGCCCAGGTTGGCCTGAGCAAGGCCATGGTCACTCTGCAGCCAAAGTGGACAGTGACTCTCAGCTCAAGTTCTACTTCAAGGCCACACCCACCCCAGGCCGATTAGGCTGACGCCCTGGACCTGGGTGATGGTGTGCACATTTCCCCTAAGTCCTTATCTTGATGTCATTGTAGATTCCACACAGTTTTAAGAAACCACACAGAGAACCTGTGGGCCCCTCTGCCCTTTTTGTTCCGGAGGTGACACCTTGTCCAACCCTAGGACAAGATCAAGCGGCACACTGACACTGACTGACTCCAACAGTCTGCTCACGTTTCCTCTGTTGCCCGTGTGTCTGTGTATGGGTCCAGTGCTTTTTCTTACTGTTTTTTTGAGAAAGAATTTCCCATAGCCCAGGCTGGCCTTGAGCTTTCTTTGTAGCTGAGGATGACCTTGAACTTGTGATGCTCCTGCCTCCCCTCCCAAGTGCTGGGATTGCAGGCCTGCGTCACCACACCCTCCTTGTGGGTCCCAAACCAAATGCTTTATGCGTGCTTGGCAAACACTCTAGTAACTGCATGACACCCCCAGCTCTGGATTCAGTTCTCCACCTATTTAGAATTGTTACGGTGAAGGGTCTCTCACTGTGTGGGGGCCTCAAACTCAGGATCCCCCTGTCTCCGTTTCCAGAGTGTTGGAAGGACAGGCATGTGCCACCACACTCACCTTGACTCCTCACGGTTACCTAGCAACATTACTGCCACTGTTGGCTGTGGGCCAGGGCTGGGGAGCCCTGTGACGATAGCGGTTGAGCAATCTCCTTGGTTTCTGCTCAGAGATGCCCTTCTATAGCCGTGGCAATGCTAGGGCCATGCCCCCCCTGGGGGGGCTGCATCACTGATTTACTCGGCCCCAGTACCACCCATGACTCACTGATACATGGGCAATGACTATGTTGGGTCAGGAGAGAAGAGGACTCCTACCTGATTCTAGGATACAGGGCTTCTTCTTCCCTGTACCCTGAGCCTTCCCTGATGGGCCGCCTTGATACAGGGTTTGGGGGGTTCCTTTCAGCCCACAGTGATTCCCCTTTGCTAGTACAGCCTGCATCTCCTTCTGAGGCTTCCACATGGCAAGGACCAGTCTCAGCACCAGGGCCACTTTTGTTGTGCAATAGAAGAAACTGAAGTCTAAAAGTGGGGACATGGGGTACCCAGTGGCCAAGTGGCAACTTACCCTGGGCTTCTCACCACCCAGGCTGAGTGGTCCTGTGGGCAATTCTGCACTGGAGGAACCAGAGATGGGCCACACAGCACTTGACCTGCTGCCATTCAGCTGCCCGGCCTGGGACATAGGCTGCTGTGTGTCTGGGGATGCTGGAGAGACTCTGTGGAGGCCCTGCCTTGGTCTGGGAATAGAGCCTGGCTCACAGGGTGGCCATCACATGGGAACACCCGGCAGGCTGGCAGGGTGATCCAGCCCATCAGTCCCTCTGCCCAGGTCACCTGCCAGCAGGGTCCACCCTGCGGGAGGAACAGGAATCAGCTCCAGCAGGCCACAGGCACACATCTTCAGCCTCTCGCTGTCCGTGGGCCTTTTGCCTTTCTGTAGCGATGAAGATGGAACCCATGCCTGGCAAACGCTATTCCTGATCCATCCACCGCCCCCTCCCTGCCTGACACTGAAGGTGTCTCAGCTGTACCAGAGTCTTCCTCCTCACTGCAAATACAGCTGTGTACCAGGCATGGCTGTGAATGCAGGTGACTCAGAGGAGGCAGGCGCTGGCCTTCAGCCCCCATCCCTACTATGTCCCCTGGTGGATGTATTTGACAGCCACTGAATCCCTTTGACAGAAGAGAAAACCGAGGCCTGGGCATTTTAGTGCCAATCTCTGCCCAGCTTCCCAGCCAGTAGGCCTCCCCACCTCCTCAGCATGTGCTCAGAACTGACTTCCAGCCTAGACCCCCCTCAAGGGCAGAGGCTAAGGGTGAACTTCCTTCCCTCCTTAAACCGAGAGACTTGCTTGAGAAGCTGTAGGTCTGTCTACCTTGTGTTTCCAGAGCCTTGCCCAGTACACAGCGTGGTTACTCAATGCACGCCAACTGGGTGAGCCAGGGACTAGTGAATGCAGCACATCCATCGGCAGGTGGTCTCAGGGCCCGGGCCCTGTACCACGTGGTTTTTTCTGAATTGTTGCATACTCATTAAACCCCCGCCAGTACCGTGTTATGACCTCTGTGGTACCAATGCAGGATCTGCAGTACCTAAATGGTTAGGTTCTAGAGGCCCTGCTGACAACAGGCCTACGTTCTGTCCCATCTGAGAACCCTGGCTCTGTGTGGGAGCTGTGTGAGGCTCTCTAGAGGAGGAAACGGCCTGGAATGAACAGATAGCAGAGGCCGGTGAAACAGACCTGGGAGAGGACACAGGAGGGTTGTGACAGTTATACCACTGACTCGTGTTCATGGGGTCAGTATGACTGCTGGGCAGATGACAGACTGTGTGACTGAGTGATGTCAAGGACAGAAGTTGGGAGCCCTGAGGAAGAACTAGCCCCTTCTCTCCTCATCTGAGAATTTGGTTGCTGCTTCCCCCAACTGCTTCTTCACAGAGCAGAGTAAACTGGACCCCGGCGCCCGGTGCCCATCCCAGCTGTCTCCTCAGTGAGCACTCTGAGGGCCTGGTATTGGAACTCAGAAACACACCCCACATGTGTGTGAACAGGGTCAACCCTGTAGGTCCACAGGTTCACCTTGTATAGTCCATGATGGTATTGAGCTGGTGGGCAATAGTGAGCATAGCAGAGCCTTCAAACTGCGTCTGGATGATGGAATGAATGAGGTCAACTTTCTCTAGATCCACAGCTGCTGTGGCCCCATCCAACACTAGAACGTTTGTCTTGCTCGGTAGAGCCCAGGCCAGGCACACGAGCTGGCACTGCCTGATGCCAGAAAGGGGGAAAAGCACAAGGACAGGGGCTCGAACTTCTCTGATCTTGAACCGGGTCTTGGGTGGGAAAAGGCTAGCAGACAGTTTGGGAGGCTTTGGGCAGGGGAACAAATCCATTCCTCATAGCCATGCCCATGGCAGACATTACTAATCGATCACACTACCCTTCCCGGTGAGCAGAAAATGAGCTTAGAATCATTCCCAGCTCAAGGTTCAGAGGTGATATTCGAAGAATCAGCCCAGTATGGTACGGATGACAAAGGATAGCAAAAGTGCCCAGTATCCACGCATCTCAAGGAACTGAAGGGGCTGCGGCACCAGCTGGGCTCAGATGTGTGCCTGGCCTTGGCCAATGGGATGCTGGTAGAGGCCTGATGAGAGAATGAACTCTGAGCATGCTCATTCTTATACATCTCCCATCACCATGACAACACGCTTGGCCAGTCTTCTGGGGTGGAAAATAGAGGCATTGGTCTCATTGAGGCCAAGTAGATCAGCCAACAGCTAGCTGTTCTCCCCACCCCCACCCCACACCCAACCAAGATCAGCAGCACAGCCCCTGGCTGACCACCCTAGCATGGGAGCAGAACGGAGGCTGGTTGCCCTGGCGATGGACAGCTAAAGGTAGCCCAGAGGCAAGAGGGCAGTTTGTGGCTGTATTCAGGCGTCTTTGTGCCATTTCACAAGGACATGCGTGACCACTGCTTTAATTTTGAATCCATGTGCACCCCTTTACTTCTCTTTACGTGTGTGCACCTGTAATTAGACATCAGTATGGACTGATGCTCATGAACATCCATGCGTTATGATGTAAATACACGGACACACAAGTACTAGGACATCACTGGGCATGGCCTGACTTCTGTACTGCTATTTCCATTCCAGTTGCACTGCTGTAATAATATCCTCCTGTGTGCTGCTTTCGAGTCAATCTACGACCACTCTGTCAAGTAGATCTGTGTGCAGTGCCTTGGGATTACAACTGCTATTGATGCTCGACCAACATTTCCACTTTCAGTGTGTAGTTGTCCACAACGGATACTGATCTACCCTTAGTTCGTGGCAGTTCTGTTCAGGCATGTGCAGAGCAGGACGTGTATCCATCTGCTTTGTTGTAAATCATGTCAGTTTACACCACAGTAGTATTACATCAGTGGTTGAAAACAGGCCATTGCGTAGGGCTGTAGAACAAATGTGTGTTCAACGCCCCACAAGTCACTCATTTGCAGTGATGTTGTAGTATGTCTATATGCTCTTGTCTAGCATGTTCTTGAGTGCAGATGCTGTGAGTTCATTAGTCCTGCTGTACTGTTACATTTGGGTATGTTTCTGCAACAGTACAGCTGTGCACTGTGTACAATAACATCCATATGAGCTGCGTTATGGGAGCATTCTTGGTTATTCACTTGATATTGAATCCTTGCATGCTCCTTTACATACATTTCTATGTGTGCTGCTGTAATTCTGCACCCATGGCATGGGACTGCTGCTTACAGACATCCACATGTTCTGATGTGCTAGTAAATGTGTGGACACGCCAATAACAACAGGACAGCAGTGAGCTCTCCTCTACTTCCATGACCAGGTCACTGCTGTGATAATATTCTCAATGGGGCTGCTGTGCAGGGAGTCTATGATACATTCTGTTACGGCGCATCTGTAAGCAGTGTAACGGCAGCACAGCCCTCCTCACTGCTGGACCAATACTTCCATTTACACCTTGTCCTTGTTCATCCCGGCGTGGTGCTCTGCTCCTGAAAACATGTGAACTGGTCTTCTCGCCTAGGTCTGTACAAGTCCAGCTGTTTGCCGAATTGTAAGGGCACTTCAGTATATGTGGCAGGAGTAGTATGTGGGTTTTTACAAAGACAAAAGTGCCTCAGTCACAGATGTGTGTGCCGAGCTCTATTAGTATTTCATGTGTCGGGATGCCCATGTGTCCTGTCTAGTACACCTTAAGTGCTGACACCACACCTCCGTGAGTCCTGCTGTAGTTCTCCAGTGCACGAGTCTGCAAGCCTACTTCTGTGTGCAGCTGCACTGGACATCCATTTGTGCTGCTTTACGAGGACATGTGTCGATTCCTGTAATGTCGTATCTCCAGGTGTGTGCTGTAGTGATACCCTCGTGTGGACTGTTGTTCACGGGCATTCATGCACTCAGGTGTGGTAGTGAACACACAGACACTACCTGACAATATGACAGCCACTGCTGTACTTCTGCACAGCGACTTCCGTATCCGCGTGCCTTGCTGTGGCATCGTCCTCGTATGCACTGCCTTTAGGAAGTCTACGATGACTCCTGTTACAGTGCAACTGTTGTGTTCAGTGCGTGATTAATACAACCGTATTTGATGCTGTGCAGTCGCTTACGTTTGTACTGAGCACTTGCACACCCAGGTGGCCTGCTCTACTTCTAAAACTGTGTGTGCTTCTGTTTTACGTCGGAAGCGTGCCGAGCCGCACACCTGCTCTGCTGTAAATGCCATCGGTTTACACATGGACGTAATATGTCTGCAAAGACACTATTGTGTAGTCTTTAGAAGTAGATGCATTGACGGGTGGTGGTGGGGCATGCCTTTAGTCCTTTTACCACGATTCCTACTGTAGTTTTACGTGTGTGGGGGTTCAACAGTATGTCTGTGTTCGCCTGTACTTGGACATCCACGTGTGCTGCTTTATGAGAATATGCATTGTTGCACGAATCCTAATTGGTTTAATAAAAACCCAGAGCCAGATACTGGGCTAAATGCTGAAAGATCAGAGAGACAAAGGAACAAACCACAACCACTTCTCACCTCACCAACTCCACAAATCCTCTGACTGAAATCCTGAGTCCTCAGACAAAAAGTGCTTGAGTTCCTGTCTCCTCAAGCCTTATATGCCTTTCTCCATCCAGACATTTCACTTCCTTCCTAGTGCTGGGATTAATGGCGTGTGTGCTTCCCAAATACTGGTAGCAAAGGCATGAGATCTCAAGTGCTGGGATTAAAGGCATATGACTCCCATGTACTGGGGTTAAAGGTATGTGCCACCACTGCCTGGCTCTGTTTCTCTCCTAGACTGAATCAATCTCATGTAGTCCAGGGTGGCTTTGAACTCAGAGAGATCCAGACAGATCTCTGCCTCCTGAGTGCTAGGATTAAAAGTGTGTGCCATCACTGCCTGGCCTCTGTGTTTAATCTAGTGGCTGGCTCTGTCCTCTGATCCTCAGGCAAGCTCTATTTGATACCCAATATATCACCACAATGCATGATCATTCCTACAGTTTAAAAATCATGTATGCCACTTTACTTGTATTTTTGTGTGCATGGCTGTGCTAGTACACCCATGTTCAAGCAATGTACACAAACACCCATGTGTTCTGATGTGCTAGTAAATACATTTACACACTGATCCTGGGACATCGGTGTGCATTTGTCTGCTTCTGCACTAGGCTGTGCTCTGAGAACATTCCCATGCATGTTGCTTTATAGTGAGCTCATGACCACTTTTGTTACAGCGCAGCTGGGCATGGGGCATTGCCAGTGAAACTGTTCTTGCTGGATGCTGCTTCCATTTGCACTGTGGTCTTGTGTGTCATGGTGCACCGCTTTATTGCTAAAAACGTGTGCACTGCTGTTCTACTTGATTGGAGTTCAGAACTAAACAAGCACATCCATCTGCTTTGCTGTCGATACACGCCAGTGTGTGCTGCAGTAGTAGTCCACTGATTTTGCAGAGACGCCATTGTGGAGTGTTTTAGTAATGCATGCGTCTGCAGTCTCTACAAGAGCATTCATGTGCAGCGATGGACTAATGTATCTCCTGTGCTCCCGTCTAGTGTTTTCATGAGTGCTGATTTCACTTATCCCTGAGTCCTGATGTTGTATGGCATGTGGGCACACGTCTGTAATAGCACATCTGTGTATGCCTGTGCTTGTCCACCCCGGTGCACTGCTTCAACTCCTAAAATCGTTTGTGCTGCCATATTGTAGTTCGCAGGGTGCAGAGCTGCACATCTGTCTGCTCTGCTGTCAATACGCGTCAGTGTAGGCAGCAGCAGTAGTAAACCGGTTGTTCTGAACAGGCCATTGTGTGGTGCTTTAGTAATATATGCACCTAGACATCCTGATACCAGGACATCGGCATCAGGACACACAACATATGCTGTGCTCACGCGCTAGAACTTCGGTGTCCAGTTGCACTGCTATGATAATATCCCATGTGTGCTGCCTGCTTGTGAATCACTTCTGGTACAGCACAACTGCCCTTGCTGCTACACCTTTATTTCCACTTGCATTGTGTACTTGTCCATCTGGGTGCACCGCTGCTCTAGTTCAGACATGTGCAGAGCTGTGCATGTCTGCTTTGTTGTAAACACACGAGCTGACGCTGCAGCAGTGAGTAGTACACTGGTATTTGCAAAGGTGCCATTGTATAGCGTGTTAGTAAGAGATGCGCGTACAGTGTGCTACCGGCCACTAACGAACAGTGATGTGATAGCACGTCCTTTGGGCTCCTGCCTAGTGCTTTTCTGTGTTAGCACATCTGTGCACAGCTGTGATGTGATAGCACGTCCTTTGGGCTCCTGCCTAGTGCTTTTCTGTGTTAGCACATCTGTGCACAGCTGTGATGTGATAGCACGTCCTTTGGGCTCCTGCCTAGTGCTTTTCTGTGTTAGCACATCTGTGCACAGCTGTGCCATCACTCCATGTGTGCTGCTGGAGAACACAAGTGATCACTGCTGTGATGCTGAGTCCGTGTGTACTCCTTACTTGTATTTCCATGAATGCTGCTTTACAGACAACCGTGTGCTCTGATTACTAGTAAATACATGGCCACATGTAGACGAATTTCTAAATGGTCTTAATAAATAAAAAACACGGAGCCAGAAATTTGGGTTAAAGCTCGAGAGAAAGATCAGAGGAATAGGACAAACCACGAGCTAACCTCACCTTACCAACTCCGCAGCTTCCAAAGAGAGTGACTTCCTGTCTACCCAGGCTTATATGCCTTGCTGTTCTGCCATCTGATTTGCTCTCTGTCTAGCTACATCACTTCCTCTTCCTGGCCAGTTCTGTCACTTCCTGTCTGTACAGACCCCCCAGAACTCTATGGTTGGTACTGGGATTAAAGGCGTGTGTCATCACACTTGGCTCTTTTCCCTAGTGTGGCCTTGAACACACAGAGATCCTGCCTGCTAAGTGATAAGATTAAGGGCATGTGCTACCTCTGCCTGACGTCTTTGTTTACTTAAAATGGCTTGCTATTTCCTCTGATCTCCAGGCAAGCACAAAATTTTATCTATCTATCTATCTATCTATCTATCTATCTATCTATCTATCTATCTATCTATCTATCAAAGTGCAAATAAAATATCACCATATTTCAGCACAAACTACGTATGACCACAGACACACTGCTATTAGATCAGCTGTGCATGCTGTAAATGCACACCAGTTTGTAGCTTGCTGTAGTAGTGTACTCTTGTGTAAATCTGCCATGTGTAGGGCTTTAGTAACAGAAGTGTGTGCAGTGCTCTGCTAGTACATTCGTGGGTAGTGATGTGCTCGTACAGCCTGTGTGCTCCTGTTTTGTACTTCCATGAGCACTGAAAGTGTACATCCATAAGTCCTGTGGTGGGACTCGATTTGTGTGTCTCTGTAACAGTACATCTGTGTAGGGCTGTCCTGAGACATCCATGTGTGCTGCTTTAGAGAACGTGTGTGACCAATCCTGTGATATCGAATCCCTGTGTGCTCCTGAACTAGTGCCCCATGTGTACTGTTTTTCACGGAAGCCCATTTGTTCTGATGTGCTAGTAAATACACCACACAGATAGCAGGACATCAGTTTACACTGCTCCGTTCCTGCACAGGTCCTTCAGTGTCCAAGTGTACCGCTATAATAATACTCTCATGTACACTGCTGTGTAGCAAACCTATGGTCTCTTCTGGTACAGCACGTCTGTGTGTGGTGTGTTATAATACAGCCATTCTCTTTGCTGTACCATTAATTCTACTTGCACTGTGTACTTGTCCATCCTGGTCTACTGTTCTACTCCTAAAAATGCATTTGCTGCTGTTCAAATTCAGCATGTGCAGAGCCATACAAAATACATCCGGCTGCTGTTAATGCACTGTTGATGCTGCCATAGCAATCCATCGGTATTTGCAATTGCACCATTGTGTGGTGCTCTAGGAATAGATGAGCTTGTGCTGCTCGACTAGTTCATTCATGTGCAGAGATGTAACTAGCGCGGCAGCCCTTTAGCACAGTTCCTCATGTCATGATGACCTCCAACCCTAAAATTAATTCATTGCTATTTCATAATTGTGATTTTGCTACTGCTATGGATCATAATAGCTGTGTTTTCTGATGGTCTTAGGAGACCCCTATGAAAGGGTTGTTCGATCCCCCAAAGAGGTCATGACCCACAGGTTGAGGACAACTGTACTAGAGTATCTTTGTGTGCTCCTGGATAGTACTTCCATGAATGCGGATGTCTTAGTCCTGCCGCAGTATTACATTTCATGTGTTTCTATAATAATCCATCTGTTCTTGAATATCCGTGATTGCTGCTTTACTAGAACATGTATCATTACTCTGCAGATTGTCTGGGGAGATGCTCTGTCACTCCTGCAGAAGCAGCTTGGGGGAGGTGTCTTAATTAAAGTTACTATTGCTGTGAGGAACACCATGACCAAAGTGACTTGGGCAGGAAAGGGTTTATTCAGCTTACACCTCCACATCACTGTTCATCATTGGAAGAAGTCAGGACAGGAACTCAAACAGGGCAGGAACCTGGAGGCAGGAGCTGATGTAGGCCTGGGGGTGGATGTGGTGGTTTGAATAAAAATGGCCCCCATAGGCCCCTAGGGAGTAACATCATTGGGAGGTGTGAACTTGTTGGAGTAGGTGTGAACTTGTTGGAAGAAGTGGTCACTGGGGGCACACTTTGAGGTCTCAGATGCTCAAGCCATGCCTACTGTGACGATCCCTCCCTGAGGCCTGCAGATACAGATGTAGAACTCTCAGCTCCTTCTCCAGCACCATGTCTGCCTGCATGCGGCCATGCTTCCAGCCATGATGATAATGGACTAGACCTCTGAACTGTAGCCAGCCCCAATGAAATGTTTTCCTTTGTAAGAGTTGTCATGGTCATGGTGTCTCTTCACAGCAATAGAAACCGTAACTAGGACACACAACCACAGTCAAACAAACAGTGTCATAGTCAGCCACACAGTCACATCCACACAGTATCACGGTCATACAGTCACACAGTACCATAGACACACAGTCACAGCCACACAATACCGTAGACACACAGTACCGTAGACACACAGTCACAGCCACACAGTACCATAGACACACAGTCACAGCCAGCCACACAGTACCATGGACACACAGTCACAGCCACACAGTACCATAGACACAAGTCACAGCCACACAGTACCATAGACACACAGTCACAGCCACACAGTACCATAGACACACAGTCACAGCCACACAGTATCACAGTCATACAGTCACATAGTACCATAGACACACAGTCACAGCCACATAGTACCATAGACACACAGTCACAGCCACACAGTACCATAGACACACAGTCACAGCCACACAGTACCATAGACACACAGTCACAGCCACACAGTACCATAGACACACAGTCACAGCCACACAGCACCATAGACACACAGTCACACAGTGAACATGTCATGTAGCCACACACTTACAGTCATGCAGGACACTGTTTCACAATCACAAGGTCACATAGTGTACAATCGTGCAGCCACACAGCCACCTGCACACTCGTACTTCCAGTCCACAGCTTCATGTGTGTGTGATGATGAGATTACACTTCCTATTAACACTGAAGCTTCTCCCTTAGTATAAATATGTGATGGTATTGTGTTCCCCAAAATATTGTGCACCCTAATAAACTTATCTGGGGTCAGAGAACAGAACAGTCACTAGACACAAAGGCTAGAAAATGGTGTCACTCATGCCTTTAATCCTAGCATTCCAGAGGTAGAAATCCCTCTGAATCTCTGTGAGTTCAAGGCCACAGTGGAAATGGCCAGGCATGGTGACACACGCCTTTAATCCCAGGAAGTGATAGTAGAAAGGAAAGATATATAAGGCGTAAGGACCAGGAACTAGAAGCATTGGCTGGTTAAGCATTTGGCTGGTTAAGCTTTTAGGTTTTGAGCAGCACAGTTCAGCTGAGAGCCATTTGGATATGAGGACACAGAGGCTTCCAGTCTGAGGAAACAAGATCAGCTGAGGAGTTGGCCAGGTGAGGTTAGCTGTGGTTTGTTCTGTCTCTCTGATCTTCACCCCAATAACTGGCCCCGGGTTTGATTTTATTAATAAGACTCTCTAAGATTCCTGCTCCATAAATATGCTCTGTGACTTCTGCACCATGATGAAGGCATGTCCTTGTTGTGAGGTGAGGTATGACCGCAGTGGGCTGGCAAATGTTTCACTCATGCTTCATCATTGTCACTGCTGCTATGGTGGTGATCCCGACAGTCGCCGCTCTCGGTCATGGGTGGGTGCTCCAGGCGCCTCATACAGGTTCTCCGTTCAGTAATCTACTTGTGTCTCATAATCATTAGAGGTGATTGGACCACTCTCGTTGTTAGAGAAATAAGCAACAGGCCCATGTAGGTTCAGAAACTTTCCCAAAGGCAGACGAGGGGGATGTCTCCCCAGAATGCCTGTGCTCTTCATATCAGCTGTGTGTCTGTGCAGAGTTCAGCTCAGTTCAGATCCCGAGGTCCAGCCTGCTGTGGGACTAGCAGCTTTGTGATCATCCAATCCTCACTTTTTATATGAAAAAATATTAACGTTAATATGGTGGGTCTGTGCTGGAGGTGGTGGCATATGCCATTAATCCCAGCACTCAAAGGCAGATGTAGCTGGATCTCTGAGTTTGAGGCCAGCCAGGTCTACAAAGTGAGTTCCAGGACAGCCAGGGTGTCTTAGTTAGGGTTACTATTGCTGTGACCAAAAGCAGCTAGGGGAGGAAAGGGTTTATTCACTTGAAGTTCCATAGAACAATTCATTATCAAAAGCAGTGAGGGTGGGAACTCAACCCAGGACAGGAACCTGGAGGCAGGAGCTGATGCAGAGGTCATGGAGGGGAGCTGCTTACTGGCTTGCTCAGCTGGCTTTCTTACAGAACCCAGGACCACCAGCCTGCTGTGGATACCGTTCTATATAAATAAAACACTGATGGCCAGTGACCAGACAGGAAGTATAGGCGGGACAAGGAGAGAGGAGAATTGGGGAAACAGGAAGAAGGAAGGAGAGACACTGCAGCCACCGCCAGGACAAGCAGCACGTAAAGACTCTGGTAAGCCACCAGCCACGTGGCAAGGTATAGATTTATAAAAATGGGTTAATTTAAGATAAAAGAACAGTTAGGAAGAAGCCTGCCATGGCCATACAGTTTATAAGTGATATAAGCGTCTGAGTGATTATTTTATAAGTGGATTGTGGGACTGCGGGGCTTGGGGAACCTGGAGAGAAGCCCTCCAGCAACACCAGCCCAAGAATAACACCATCCACAGTTGCCTGGGCCCTTCAGGTTAATTAATTAATCACTAATCAAAATGACCTCCAGGCTTGCCTGCAGTCAGATCTTATAAAAACAGTTCTCTCTCTGCCTCTCTCTGTCTCTGTCTCTCTCTGTCTCTGTCTCTGTCTCTGTCTCTGTCTCTCTCTCTCTCTCTCTCTCATTTGGTTTTGGGGTTTTTTTCTTTGTTTGCTTGCTTGTTTTTTCAAGACAGGGTTTCTGTGTAGCCTGGCTGGCGGTCCTGGAACTCCTATATAGAACAAGCTGGCCTTGAATGCATAGAGATCCGCCTGCCTCTGCCTGTGATTAAAGGTATGTACCACCACACCCAGCGGGAAGCATTTACTCAATTGAGGCTCCCTCCTCTGTGATGGCTCTAGCCTGTGTCAAGTTAACATAAAACTAGCTAGCACACAGAGCTATGTAAAGAGACCCTGACTCAAAACAACAACAAAATAATGGGGCTGTGTGTTTTTAAAAAACATACTAAATATGCTTACTTGCTGGATTCTACCAGCATAAAAGGAGAAATTAGAGCTTTAGGTGATTTGTAAGCAGGTCTATGACCAAGGTGGCCCAAATTTGTTTATTCATTCATTCATTTATTTATTTTTGGAAAGCTACATGGAATATAATTTCTGTTTATACGTCCCATAGATAATCTTGTTTAAGATCTATGCTTATCTTGAAATTCAGTAATAGCAATAAAATAGCATATCCACCATGATAATAATGACTAAGTGTCAAAATATTCATGGGAACAGTTATTTTTAACCATCAACAGAGCTGTCTACTGTGGCTCCTGAAAACAGTCTTACCCTGCACGGTGCTTCCTTCTCCTTATGGCTCTGTCTGCCTTGTCCTCACGGCTCTGTCTGCCTTGCCCTTGTGATACTGCCTCTCCTGTTCTGCATGCACTGTCTTGCTCTGCATGGCACTGTCATGCCCTGTGTGGCACCCTTTCGCACTGTGTGACATCTTGTGTGCTGAGAACCCACTTGACTCATGGTTCACATCCATGGAGTCACCGGGGTTTTCTGGAATTCTGAGCACAGCCTGATGAGTTGCTGGCTGTGTTTTCTGCCAACAACAACAACAACCAAGGGTGGGAATGAGTCACACCAACCTGGCAACAGACTTCGGTCGGTGTTTGCAGCATCACCTCCAGACCGCAGCTTCTTCCTATTCATTTCCCTGTCCCGGTAACAGCCTAGGTTTTGCTGCTCGGCATTTCTGCTTTATGTCCAGAGGTCTTTCTCTTATCGCCTTCCTGTCCTTGTTCTTTGCAGCCTTTGTCTTCCTTCTGCCTCTCAGCTCCCTGTCAGGTCCACTGATCTCTAAAGAAGTCTCCGTCAACAGAATTCACTAGGAAAGAAGACAAGAAACAGGAGGAGCTGAGAGCTGGCTCAGTGGTTAAGAACACTTCTTATTCCTGCAGAGGACCCAGGTTCCATTCCCAGCTCTCCCATGGTGGCTCACAACCATCCATAATGCCGGTTCTGGGGGATCTGACTCCCTCATTTGACCTCTGAGGGAACCAGGCATGCATACGGTACACATACATACATGTAGGCAAAACACTCACACACACATAAAAATAACATTTAAGAAAGAAAAGCTATTATTAAGGCAGTCTATGAAAGAGAGA
The DNA here is from genome assembly GCF_049852395.1 of Peromyscus maniculatus bairdii. NCBI lineage: Eukaryota > Metazoa > Chordata > Mammalia > Rodentia > Cricetidae > Peromyscus > Peromyscus maniculatus. The sequence goes on along the minus strand of NC_134852.1, from coordinate 54,534,669 downwards.
AGCAGAAAAGGGAAGGAGGGTAGATAGGAACCGAAGAGGGATGGCTCCACGATGAAGGCTCCCCGGGTCCCAGCATTGTGTACAAACAAGTGTCTGGAGGAGAGGTTGGGAGATGAAGCACAGCCACACCCTTGCCTGACCAGCTGCACACATCTGTCCTCATGCCACAGGCTGCTGCTCAAGTCTGTTACAGGGCAGCTGAGTCAGGAAGACACCTCAGCCGGGGCCAAAAGCCTGGCTAGTGAATCTTCCAGGACACAGCGGCTGGGACCTGGGACCAGCAAGTTGTCTCCCTCTGAACGTCAGGGCCCTTCTTGGAGCCTCGGCTTCTGTTAAAGCTCACAGAGCACAGCTGCATCGGGCTGACTTGGTTTGCACAGGATGCAGAAAGGGCTTTGGCTGTGGTGTCTGCAAACGTCCTGACATGCCTGAGGTGAGGTGCAGGGGGCTAAGGTTTCTGAACTGATGGCAGAAGCACCACTGGAAGTTCTTTGTGTGGTTGTTTGTTTGTTTGTTTGTTTGTTTGTTTGAGACAGGGTCTCAACTAATATGGCTAATATAGCTCTGGCTGACCTGGAACTTGCTATGTAAACCAGGCTGACTTTGAACTCACAGAGATCCACCTGCCTCTGTCTCTCCTGTGCTGGGGCTAAAGGTGTGAAGCATCACCACATCCCACCCATCTTGAAGTTCTCTCTGATTAACATTTGATGCTGGGCAGTGGTGGCGTGTGCCTTTAATCTGGCAATTTAGAAGCAGAGACAGGTGGATTTCTGTAAACTTGAGGCCAGCCTGGTCTACAAAGCAAGTTCCAGGACAGCCAGGACTACACAAAGAAACCCTGCTGCAAAACACTTTTTTAATGTAATAAATAAATAAAATAAAACACCACTTGGTTTCTGGAAACCAACATATCCTATCACACCTCTAAACAATTACACTCAATGTGACTAGTAACCTGAATTATAAGCTATATGATATAACTTATGTCCCTATATCTGTATAAATTTATAATATATTCATTCTGTCGATTCTCTTCCTCCACAGAACTCTAATGCAGCTGCTGAGATGCACCAAGGCCACTACAGCTGTGGGAATAATAATGCACCAGACTCTATCTGGAGCTGGTGGCAGAATTTGGCAGAAGGCAGAGACAGGTGGATCTCTATGAGTTCAAGGCCAGTCAGACTAGATAGTGAGACCTTGTCTCAAAAATAAATAAAAATAACTGGGCAGTGTTGTTCGAATCTTAGAAGGTCTTTTAATTAAAAAAAAAAAAAAAAAAAAAAAAAAAAAAACAGAGCCAGATATCAGGGTGAAAGCTGAAAGATCAGAGAAGCAGAACAGCCAGCCACCAGTTCTTACCTCTTCATAATCTTCAGCCTAAAGAGAGTGAGTTCCTGTCTCCTCACACCTTATATACCTTTCTCTGCCCTGCCATATTACTTCCTGGGATTAAAGGCATGTGTGTGCTTCCCAAGCAAAGGCATGAGATCTCAAGTGCTGGGATTAAAGGTGTGTGCCACCACTGCCTGACCTCTTTGTCTAATCTAGTGGCCGGCCCTGTCCTCTGATCCTCAGGCAAGTTTATTAGGGTACACAATGTATCACCACATGGCAGAGTCATCCACATACTGCTCGTCTCACAGGAATAGAATATACATGGGTCGTGGAGGCTTAAGGCAAGGTTGTAGAAAGTTGCTGAGGCCAAGCAATAAGTGGCAGACTTAGAGTCCCCATAAGGCGGCCCTGGGAGTTCACTGCATGAAGTTGTTAAGGAAAGTGAAACCTAAATTGCAGTGGAAATCCGAGGATGTCGGAGGTACTAGGAATGTGGAACATCTGCCAAGAACAGCTGCAGGCATGAAGTGGAGCCAGCCCGAGAGAGAGGTCTCTTGTACGCGGATAACTGAGCTGGGGGGTGGGGGAGGCGGGGTACCGAAGACTTGGAGCCCGGATAAAGAATGGAGCTGCAGGGCTGGCGTTCACGTTGCTGGGTTCTGGTCTTGCTTTGGCCTGATCTTTCCTTGCTGTGCTCACATCCCCCCTTTGAACTGAACGCCGACACTATACCACCGCGTACGGAAAATATTAGCTTGGATGTGTAGAGGCTAAAGTTAAGAGCTTGCCCAGGTCTCACAGAGACTCTGCACTTAAACTTTTGAAGTGTTAGAAAGGTTAAGACGCTGGAGACTGTTAGAGACGGACTAAATGCCTCGCTGCACTGTGATCGCGAGACTGTAGTGCCTGGGCAGAATGTTAAAGTCTGCGGTGATGTGTTTCAAGCTCAGGACGGGTGGATTTGTGCTGGTTAATCTTTATTTTCTACCCAACTGGATCTATAATCCTAGGAGACACACCTGTGGGGATGTCTGTGAGGGCGTTTCCAGGTTATTACGTGGGGGAGGGAAGACCCACCCTGAATGTGGCCAGCACCATCCCATGGACTGGGGTCCCGGACCAAATACAGAGGGAAAATGGACCATGAACTGACCACCAGCATTCACTGCTCTGCTTCCTGACTGGATCCAGCATAACCATGGGATTCAGCCTCCTGCAGCCCCGATTCCCGCCATGCTGGACTGTATCTTCAAACTGTGAGCCAAGAGACCCTTGCTTTCCCGGGCTGCTTCTGTCAGCCCTGTGTCACAGTGATGGGAACCGTGCCTGGCGGTCCTGAGCAGCTCCTGGAGCAGACCTTGCCAGCAGCTCATGATGCCAGCATGCTGCACTTCTTCCCGGCCTGCCTTTAAGGCCGGTTCACTAACTCCTTACTTTATTCCCCCTGCAGAGTGGGAGCCCTCGAGGGCAGACATCCACAAGCCTGTCTGGCTCCCTCGTCATAGGTGAGTGTGTGTGAAAGGAAGAATGAAAGACTGCCCCCGGGGGCACGGGCATTCTGGAGACTGGAGCAGGAGGATTGCCACTACTTGGGGGCCAACATGGACTACAAAGTGAATTTAAGGGCAGCCTGAGGCTGCTTGATGGGAAATGGGCTTAATTTCCAATTGCCAAAAAAAAAACCCCAAACCTTAAAGAGCTGCTTAACATCTTAGAAGGGAAGGGGTGCACATGAGTAGCGGGAGAGGCAGAGTTAGCTTTTTGTTTTGTGTCTGGGTCTTACTAAATTGCTCAGGCTGGCTTCACATCAACCCTTCTGCCTCAGCCTCCCAAGCACTCGGTACAGGCTCATGCCTCTGTACCTGGCATCCATCGGTAGTGTTGTTTTGGTTTTGTTGGTTTTGGCTTGGCTTGGTTTGGTTTGGTTTTTTCAAGACAGGATTTCCCTGTGTAGCTCTGGCTATCCTAGAACTCACTCTGTAGACCGGGCTGACCTGGAACTCACAGAGACCCGCCTGCCTCTGCCTCCAGAGTGCTGGGATTAAAGGCGTGCGCTGCAGCCATCACCGCCCAGCTATCGGTGTGGTTTTTTAATGCCTCTCATGAGAATGAAAAGGAATTCCCAAACGCAATATGCTTTGTGCCACTGTGGCAGCTTACTCCTAGTAACACAGGGTGAGTATAAGGAAAGTTCATCTAAAAGACTGAAGGCTATAAGCAGCTTACAAGGGATTGTAACAGCGTGGCTGTCTTTCCGTGGCAGGAGCACTTAAGACCAGTTCTCAGAAACTAGGACACAGCAAACAGCCTCTTCCGTTTCCCTGGAAGTGGTCTGCAAAGTGGCTGGTATGCCACAGGGAAAAGGGTGTCCTCGCTGCTGGGGACACCCTGCCTGTCAGAGACTAGAGTGGGAACTATTTTTTTTTTCAGTGCCACAAACTGATTCTGTCCAATGCTAAGATGCGCAACATTCTCAGGGAAGAGCTCTTTCTACATGAAAGATGACTTGAAGGCCATGGGTTTGGTGTACCTGTCAACACAGGTGAGGATGCTGACCCAGCCCTCATGTTGCTAGCCTTCAGTGTGACTAGCAATGGCACCGAGGGTTCTCCCGGCTGTGACCCTGTCTGTTCTGTTGTTGAGACCCCTGTCTGTTCTGGGGGCTGGGGGGGTGGGTGGGTATGCACAGCCTCTGGAAGGAGCCAGAACAACCCACTGCATTTCTGGGGTCTCTAGAATTAGAGATAAATCTCTCTGTCCTCCCAATCCTGCATAATCCTCCCTAACAAGGCATCTGATTCTCTTTTTGAGACATGTAGTCCAGGCTGGTCTTAAACTCTAGCAATCCTCCTGCCTCAGCCTTTGGGAGGTAGAAGGTTCTGGAGAACTGAAAATGAATGCACATTCAAACCCAGCTTTGTTCCTAGAACTGGAAGAGTTACCCAGTGACCTTCACTGGGCACACAGAGAAGCAATCCCCTGCATCCCTAAAAGGAGTGGTACCCAGAAACAAGCTTCGGACTCTTCCACCATGGACATGTCTCACACAAGAGGACGTGGGCACATAGAGGAAGAGGCACTGCTGGGGCTCCACTCACACGACCTTCTAGAAAAAAATTCCAGGGAGTGCACAACCCCCAACAGCCAGAGCTCAGGGCAGGGTGCGACCGCCAGCCAGTTTAAGAGAACTGCATCAGAAATGGAACCTAACCTACACCCACAGTACCAAGTGTGGTGATAATTCTGTCAGAACTCATAGAAATGGAGTTAGGGTCAATGCTCAGCTCTAGAGCCCCTGCCTAGAACCCCACGCCCAGTGCGGATCGTGGTAAGGCACCTGCCTAGCATGTGCAAGTCCGTGAGTGACGTAATCACTGTTCCGCTGCTCTGATGAGACACCATGACCAAGGCAACTCATAAAAGAAAGTCTGTCACTGGGGGCTTGGCTCACAGCTGCAGAGGGTTAGTCTGTGACCATCACGGCGGGGAACATGGCAGCCGGCAAGCAGGCAAGGCGCTGGGGCAGTAGCTGAAAGCTGACAGCCTGATCCTCAGGCAGTGGGCAGAGAGGGTGAGACTGAGCCTGTTGGAGCTTTGGAAACTTCACACCCTCAGGGACACACTTCCTCTCACAGCGTCACACCTACTCTAACAAGGCCACTTCTCCAAACAGCTCCACTAACTGGGGGCTGTGGCAGTTTGAATGTCATTGGCCCCCATAAGCTCATAGAGAGTGGCACTCTTGGGAGGTGTGGCCTTATTGGAGGAAGTGTGTCACTGTGGAGGCGGGCTTTGAGGTCTCCTTTGCTTAAGCTTCCCTCAGTGTGACGTTCAGTCCACTTCCTGTTGCCTTGTGATCAAAATGTAGCCAACACGCCTACCCGCACACCGCCATGCTCCTCACCATGATGATAATGGACCGAACCTCTGCACTGTAAGTCATCACCTCAATTAAATGTTTTCCTTTTTAAGAGTTGCCGTGGTCACGGTGTCTCTTCACAGCAATAGAAACCCTGACTAAGACAGGGGCCAAACATCAAATGTGTGAGCCTATGGGGGCCATTCTCATTCAGACCACCACACTGAGTTCTGTTCCCAGTCCTCTAAGTGGGAGAAAAGAAAAAAAGAAAAGAAAGAAGAAAATGAAACTAAACCCTTGTAGAAATATATCCTCAAAAGAGTGACTTTTGTAACAAAATTCAAGAAGAAAGTTTAAAACCCCTGAGAATGAAATGGCATCCTCAATAGTTCTGGACAGTAGCCATGACAACCTCAAACTACAATTGATCATTTCTTTGGATTTCCAAAAAATTATGGTAACAGTCATTTCATTCACTGGCTCCTAAGCTTGTTCCCACACTGCACCCCCTGGCTGGAGTTTTTGCTAATTGGCATATAACACAACATTTACCACTTTAACCACATGGGAGTGTACTACCCTGAAGCCTTGGTTTCATTCGGTTTTGTTCAGCCTCTTTGTCCAGTTCCAGAACCTTCTCAGTGCCCCACAGGAGATACCACACCAGCAAGTACCCAGACTCTGGCAATCAAGAATTTGTTCCTGCCGGGCAGTGGTGGTGCACACCTTTAATCCCAGCACTCGGGAGGCAGAGCCAGGCGGATCTCTGTGAGTTCGAGGCCAGCCTGAGCTACAGAGTGAGTTCCAGGAAAGGCACAAAGCTACACAGAGAAACCCTGTCTTGAAAATAACCAAAAAAAAAAAAAAAGTATTGTTTAGGGTTGGGGATTTAGCTCAGTGGTAGAGCACTTGCCTAGCAAGCACAAGGCCCTGGGTTCAGTCCTCAGCTCAAAAAAAAAAAAAAAAAAAAAAAAGATTTAATTTAGACTGGGTGGTGGTGGCACACGCCTTTAATCCCAGCACTTGGAGGCAGAGGCAGGCGGATCTCTGTGAGTTCGAGGACAGCCTGGTCTCCAAAGCCAGTTCCAGGAAAGGGCTCAAAGCTACACAGAGAAACCCTGTCTCGAAAAACCAAAAAAGAAAGAAAGAAAAAATTTGTCCCTGGATTTGCTCCTCCTGACATTTCACAGAGTGGACTAGGCATTGCGTGGCCTTCTGTGCTTGCTCTCTCGTGGGGCAGAGGCTGCCAAGGCACATTCCTGTCTTAGTCTGTCTTGGTGCTTCACCTTTTATCCACTGAGGAGTCCTCCCCCTACCAATGGCCACCTTGTGTTCATCCACCAGTCACCTTCCACTTTTCTCGTGGTCAGTACTGGCTCTGGGAACACTCCTGTAAGTTCGGATGGACCACCACTTTTCAACTACATGGAGTCTGCACCAGGTGTAGTTACAATAGTAACTGTTAGCTTATTGAGGAAGTACAGGCCATCTAGAAAGCTGACCTTGTATCTCAGGCCCAGAGACTATAAATTAGGCTGGAGAACTTCCTGAAGCTTCCCCAGTACTTGCCACGAGAAGACATCCGTGAGGACCAGGGCACTTGGGAACACATAAGTGTAGTGCATGTGCTTCAGAGAGAGGGTATCTAAATGCCCCCATGGGGCAACTGAGACAGTCCTCCATCACTGAGGCAGTCCTCCATGGGCCTTAGGGTAGGAGTCATGTGTTTAAGAGACAGTTATATCCACTGTTTTCTCTTTTTCTGGTGTTTTAATACTTCTGACTGACACACAACTGCACAGATTTATGGGAGATCTTAAATATCTGGGCCCCAGTTTCCAAGATTGGAGAATCTTCAGGGATTATGTAAAGGGAGCAGCCCCAGGCTATACCTGGGGCCTGGAGCTGGTCACTGCTGGAGTCAGTCCATCATAGGTCAGCATACTTTTGCTTTTTGATAATTTCTTATAGGTTGTGGGGAGGGAGATGCCAAAGCTTTTCTATCCCAGAGACGTATTACAGAATGTGTCTTCTTTCCAGAATTAATTTTACAAAATGGGAGTGACTTGCCTTTTTGAAGGGTGAACATTATCTATAGAAACATTATCTATAGAAACATCTGAGGCTTTCTTTGTGGGAAGCATCAATCTCTTAAAACAATTACAGGATGGCTTTGATTTCATCTTTAGTCTTTCTAAGTTATATTTTGCTAAGCAAGAATTTATCGATTTTTTTATATGGAGGACATGGGGTTGGAAGGGCCTCACACATGCTAGGCAATCACTCTGTTATTAGGCTATATCCTCAGCCCAGAATGTATTGGTTTTTATCTAGTTTTTAACTTCATAACCAAAATAGTACACAGGGCTTTCTTGCTATCTGCCTGTGTTTGAGGGGATACATAATACATGTTTTGGTCCATGTATAGACATATAGAGTTATACTCCAACTGCTATCTTTTCATATCTCTTTCTTAAAAAATAAAACAGTGGTGTTTCTTGGTCATTCCTATGGCCCACATCCTCAATACGACTGTCCTGTGCTCCTTCAAATGACAATGACAAGCTACATTTCACAAGAATTTATTCAACATTTTGGGGTGCTTAGGGATCCAGAGTTTAGGAACTAATTCAGTTCAGTAATTGCCTCTTTCGTTGGGTCTGCATGGCTGGGAACAACATGAAGAGAAAACTCAGTATTTATTAGGCAGGCCAGCAGGTCGGAAGTGGTTGGGGTCTCTACCATTCCGACCCCATTTGTTGGCAAACTGGTCAGCTCTTGAGTCCTCTGCCCCACGTCCTGTGAACCTCTGAATACCCTCTCTGGCATCACTGTAATCAAGACAGACAAGAAGAAGACCCATAATCAAGCTGATGGCAATGGCCCCACCCTCTGGACTCCCTTCTTCATGAGATGGCCCTAAGAGGAGCCCAGAAACACCAGGGAAGGAGAGGCTGGTACTGATCCTGCCTGAATAAACACCTGCTCAGCCCAGGAAGTCACCCTCATGATGGATGAGCAGCACCAGGGGAGAGAGGGTGGGGTATCATGCATCATTGCCAACCACTCCCAGTACTATGCACAGAAAAGAGGATGGTTAATGGGCAGTGTGCACAGGATGCAGAGGAGAGCCCCTCCTGACTGTCCAGAGCAGTCAAGCTCTGCTCACCGAGACCTCTGTTACCTGATCACTTTAGCAGCCCAGGCTCCTCCTGGTCCCCTTTGGGCAGCATCATAGTTCCCTCTAGCATGGAAGTATTTGTCTGAGTTTTTCCAGTTGGCCTCCTTCATGTCAGAGTAAGCCTGCCACATGTCTCTAGTCCCTGGAGAGTTAGGAGAATGATGAAGAAGATTGCATTTAGGCAAAAGAGAGGATTAAAACTTCCGTCCAACTCATCCCAATGACTTCAGCCTTTCACAAACCACAGAACTGTTGCTGGCTTGAAAAGAATAGTTCTTACTTCCCCATGCCTTGCAAAGAGAAGTGCTTTTGGAGCGAGTTTTATTCTGAGGGATTCCTGACTTAACTCTGTTGATGTTGGTCTTTGGCTGCTCCAAAAGCATTCAGAGGAGAGATGCTCTCTAGGGGATGTTTCATCATGTGATGATGAAGCTCTCTCTGAAATGGCCCAGGGAAACTTCTGTCTATGGTGTGAGACATGAGGCCTCTTCCCTTCCTCTGCCCCCTCTCTTCTTCCATTTCTTTCCTTTCTCACGTGTTCTCTTCCTTTAGAGGCAGCATGCATCTCTATATAACCCTGGCTAGCCTGAAACTCACAATCCTTCTGCCTCAGCCTCCCAAGTGCTACAATCACCACTGCAGCCACAGCTCTCTCCTAGCACAGGCCATGGGAGACACTGCTCTCCGGGCAGAGTGAGTGCGGTTCTTCTCTGACCCCACGGAATGTCCAGCATCTATTGCAACCTGAGCTGTTCTCAGCTCTCCACCAGCGGAGACAACAGTGAGTTCTCTGATACAGACAGAAACAAGCTGGATGATCAGAGACTCTAGGTGGCAAAGGGCACACTAGGTTTGAAACGTCTACATCCTCTCCAAGAACAGGGAAGAGTATTAGCCACCTTGGTGGTTATACAGAAAACCTGAGAAAATGCACGTGGGATGTTCATGGAAGATGCTCAATTTATCATCTCATTTATCTACCTCTCAGGAAGGTGCCACAAACAGCAGAAGGTGTAAACCAAGGACAGCTGTGGTGAGCTGTGCACTGAAGGACAGATCCAGCTAACATTAGATGGGAAATATCTTCAAAAGTGACAAGTTAGGAGAAAAGGGAAAGCCCAATATCTAGGTTCATTTAATTTTTATTGTGCTGTGGCTGGTGGGATGTACTTTCCTTGGTGACAGTTTCTTGTCCATGTCTCAGCTCCAGAAGACCTATATTCCAGGTAAGCAAGTCACAGTCTTCTGTGGGTGGCAGGGGATCTGGAGCGTCCTTCACAGACAGCTGCCTTCCCCAACCCATGACCTGCTGCTTCTCAGGTCAACAGTGAGTGTGTGCTCATGAAGTCCTCTCTCTGTCCGGGGAGCTGTGTCATGGATTATGAGGAGTGGGCCAACTTGGGCTAACCTGTGCTCTTCCAGGGTTTTTTGTTGTTGTTGTTGTTGTTGTTAGGTAGCTTATTATGCTTTGTGCCTCTGTTTCCTTAAAAGATAGACGTAGCACTACACCACAAGATTAATTTAAAAACTAAATCATTTCCACACATATTGGACAGCGCCTTTTCATTGTGTGAAGAGTTCAGTTAGCCTTGGCTGCTGTCACTGTGGACTGTGGACTGCACTGGTTCTCCTGTGCCTGGCCTGGAACACTCTACCCTTGGGATCTACTTCAATTCACAGTCACCAGACATAGACCCCAGACACCAGACATGAGCTGCCACAAGAGGGCAGCAGATCCCCTCTTCTGTTGGCGAATCTGCAACTTTCAAATACAGATTGTTCCTACACTCCTGTGGGAAAGCTGCTGCACAAACATTACGTGATCTCAGGCTTGGGATCCTCACAGAAAAAGGTAAACACTGACCAGAAGAGTTCAGAACTACATGGGAAGAGCAACACAGCTTGTCTATCCATGGAGACTTCACAAGCACGTTATCCCTTAATTATGTGGTCCCTGCTCTGGTAAATACTTGGAACTCACAAATGCAACCTCCTGTCCCCATCCTTTGCCCTTACCTTGACCAGCCTCTTTCATGAACTGGAACCAGCTTTGGCTGTCAACTCCCAGGACCAAGAAGCAAAAAATGATGGCAATGGATGGCTTCATCCTGCTGTAGGGCCGGGAAAACACAAGGATGAATATGCCATTTCTTGGGGCGGTGGATGCTTCTGTAATGTTGAGCTGTCCTTTAATGCCAGTAACCAATCCCTCTGGATTTTATACATAAACCCACACACGTGTAGAGGTAGATGATATAAGTGGATTCCAGGGAGCTATCTAGCTCCCCATTTCCACATTTCATTAGACTCCCACTGTCTGAGAGTTTGCAAATGGATCGTTAGCATAAAGCACATTGCATTCCAATCTTGCCAGCCAAAACCCAAGTGTATAGGAAGTTTCTAGAGAGGTGTGTAGGGGCCTTATAACCATCATAGACCTCTGCAGTCTACCTGTAGAGGGCTGACTCCACCCTCCCCTGAATTCACACAGAAGCATACAACAAATCTCCATGATAAAAGTATCGCCTCCAGTGAATTCTAATTCATCTAGTAGATTCATTCAGGAAAGAGACAGAGCAGGAAAACACAACAAGTGAGTGAATGCTGTTGGGAAAAAGAATTTGCAAAGAGCAAATGTTGGAAAGTTCTGATAACTCACCTGGGCTGTCAGTTCCTGCTGAGACCTCTGGTGAGTGGCTTGTGTCACTTGTTGAGGAGATGTGGCTGAGGCTATCTATATATACTGTCCCTCAGCTAGTAGAGCAATCCCCTGTTTCATCTTGCATAATCCCACTTGGCCGTTATTTATCTTTCAGAACATAAAGATTTCTCTTCACACAGGTCTCCTTTTCCCAGATTGCACAATCTGGCCATTTTCAGGAATGTGGCAGGTTGGGTTTTCAGAGTCTTCCCTGTCCTGACTGGGAATAAGCACAATGAGTACTTTCCATCCAATCATGTAGTGCCAATTTCTAAGGGAGGGATGTTAATACTGGAAAAAGAAATCTGAATATGTACTGAATCATGGAGGTGCACAGCAACTCCAAAGGCTGAGCTAAAGTCCTCTCAAAGCATAGTTCAGAATTAAGCTGGGCCTAGGAAACAGGAGAAAGGAAGGCAGAAATTGACGTTTAGCATCCACATGGGTAAACTCAACACCGGGAGCAGACTTCTCCAGACTCAAGTGTATTTATTCATGAGCAGTTGCTATGGAAGATAAGAGAACAGATTAAGTTCAAATAGTGCGATAAACCAGGAACACGAAACAGCAGTACAGGATTTACTTCAAAGTTGTGAAGAAATAACACACCACAAGCAAGCATGAGGAAGGCCCACTGGCTGTGAAATTATGCTAACAGTGGGTTCAGGCAGGAAGTGCAGGGCGCAATTGAGGAATGCTGGGAGGTAGTACCAGGAAACAGCGGTTGGAGCTAGAAAAGCAACACCAGGTTTTGCTCCATGCATTTGTCTTGTGAAGAAAATCCATTCAGGCAATCAGGGGACTACAGCTCAATTTGTATCCCCACCCCTTTATTCAACAGAAAAAATTAAATATACTGACTTCCCTAGAGAAGGAAGGGGTATCGATAGCTACAAGATGGTGGATATGATGATGGCATCACATTTGTTTCTCTGTTCTAAGTGACCCGGGGCTGGAAGCCTGAGGACAGTCGTAAGGCCAAAAGAGCCCACCCAGAAAGAAATAGTTCTGGTTTTTTGCCTGAAATTGTTTGTTACTAGAAGAGGAATGTTAATATTTCAATGGAGAAACAAGCTGATGTAGACAAACTGTAAGCTGGAAGACGGTACCTAATAGCCAGGAAGAAGGGATAACAGCCAAAGAGAATGGAAGTGAAGAGCTTTTTGTTGGACTACAAACCAGAGGGCGGTATGGTGAGGAGGATGTGGGTAAAAGTGATGCAGGATGAAGCAGGTCAGGCCAGGGTGGGCACCATGTTTGAGAATCGTCCTAGATTAGAGCTGTTGGGAATGAAGCCTCTTTCTAGGTTTGTCCTTTGTTTTAGTTGTTTTGGGCACTATGACATGAGAGCTGTAATGGAAAAGCTGTCAAATGATGTCTCTTTAGTCTCTTGGTCCTTAGCCAAGGCACTGCCAAGCCATATTTGGCTTCTCCTTACATGACTTCCATCCCTTGGGAAAGGGATTCTTTAGTGGCCTGGGGTCCGGCTGGCTTGGCTCACATTGTTCTAACAGTAGGCAGTGGGCAGCAGCTACAACCTCCCACACTCCCTGGTTGTGGACCTGCTTGGGGAGGTGCTTCACCAAAGACTGCACATAAAAGCAGCCCCCTCTTCTGTCCTGACTTCCTTGGGACAGACATTTGTTGCCAGTGATTATGTACTGACCTCCTCAACCATTCTAGACTCAAAATTCACTTCCCACATGTCCACTCTTTCAATCCACCCTTCTCCTCTTTTACTTTGGTTTTGCTTTATGTGTATTTTGCCTGGATGTATGTGCATGCACCACATGCATGCCTGGTGCCTGTGAAGGTCTGAAGAGCATGTCAGTTCCCTTGGAACTGGTGTTAGAGATGGTTGTGAGGCAACATGTGAGAGCTGGGAATTGAACCCAGATTCAATTAACTGCTGAACCATCTCTCCAGTCCCTGCCCTCTTCTTTGATAGAAATATTAGAAGACAAGTGAGTTCTTTCCTAGACATTAAGAAGAGCTCTTCACACGAACTTTTTCTTTATTAATAATAAACTAATTCTTTGAGGATTTTATCCAATGTATTTTGATCGTATTCACTCCTCATCCCCAACTCCACTCTCACCTCCCTTCCAGCCCAGCTTAAAGCTTTCTTCTTTTTTTTCCCTTCATCAAGTCCAGTTTGTATGAGCCAACTAGTCTTGGCGATGGGGTCTGCCCTAGAGGTTGGTCAACAAGAGGTCATACCATTAAAGAAAGTTGACTCTTCCTTTCCTACCAACTATCCAATGCCAATAACTTCTCAGCTGGGGTGGGATTTTGTGTCCACCTCACCCCCTCCATGCTGGGATCTTGTGTGCTGTGAGCTTGCCCAGGTCTTATTCACGCTGTCACAATCCCCGTGAGCTCACCTGTGCGGTGTCCTGCTGTGTCAGGAAAACACTCTGTCCTTAAAGTCATCCACCACCTCTACCTCTTACATTCTTTCTGCCCCTATTCCAAGAAGAGCCCTGAGCCTGGGGGATGGGGTGTGACAGGTGTGTCCAGGGACGTTTTTCTTTACTGTTCATTTTATTATCACACAAAGTTGCCCCTTGTTTGTTCCTAATGTGTCTCCATGGAATGGGATCTCGCGAGAAGACCACTGTCTGTTTTGTCTTGATATCATCCAGACATTCCTCTTGGTTCCTTAAGCAGGTGGTGAATAAATATAAAAATGCAACTCATCTGTGCATTCTGCAAGCTTATTAAAGGTAGAACTGGCCGGGCGGTGGTGGCGCATGCCGGGCGGTGGTGGCGCAGCCGGGCGGTGGTGGCGCACGCCTTTAATCCCAGCACTCGGGAGGCAGAGGCAGGCGGATCTCTGTGAGTTCGAGGCCAGCCTGGGCTACCAAGTGAGTTCCAGGAAAGGCACAAAGCTACACAGAGAAACCCTGTCTCGAAAAACCAAAAAAAAAAAAAAAAAAAAAAAAAAAGGTAGAACTGGAAGAGGATTTTAGAGGACTCCAAATGTTTGAGAGAAGCATGCCAGTTTGGATGGTTCTGAGTCTAGCCCACATTGAATAAACACAGATTGATCCACAGTGCATTGCATCTCTCCAGCACATGCAGGAACAACCCACATCAGACCCAAAACTAACTCACTGTAAATGGGCCCAACCTGCATTTCCCATAGATTACTCCATAGTGTTAGACCATTGCCCGCAAGTTTGCAAGGACTCCACCCACAAGGAACTTGGGTCTAAATACATGTTCTCGGAGTGTGAGCCTGGATTTTCTTTCCCATAACCAGACATTTCAAAATGTAAACCTGGAAAAGTCGAGAATTGCACAATGCCTTCTTTGGCAGCTGAGTTTGAAATTTTTCTGACGAACCCCTTCCTCCTGTTGCCTACACCTGAGAGGATGAAGAGGCTCTGACTGTTCCACACCCTGGAGAATTCATGCAAGAAGCTGAGCCCGACCTCAGAGCCCCCAAAGTCTGGGAGGAGGCAGAGCACAGGCTCTCAGTCCCAACCTCTCCTTCACCTCTCACTCCTGCTTCTGTGCATGTGGAAAGAACTCAGGGAGGGGACAGGACAGCTAGTCCACACTGCTTGAGGGGGGCCTTAGAGCCGACCTTGAGGGGGGCCTTAGAGCCGACCTGCCATTAGAGTTGAACCGGGACTGCAGGGACTTTGAGTAGCCAACAGGACTAGAGTTGCTCTTCTGTGAGGAAAAAAGTAGTTGTGGAGTTAGATCTCTTTATGTGGGTTCGGGTGCCCAGAAGAAAAGGACAAGCCTCCTGAGTCCTCAGCAGGATGCACAGCAGGTGATACAGCCTGCCAGCTGACCCACACCCTGCCTGGCAGACAGGAGTGTGGTGAGGGGGTCCTGGGGAACCCCTGAACACCCTGGTGCTTGCTCCTCATCTTGGTATTTTGGAAGGATGGAATAGCCCAGATCATCAGCGTTTGAAGGGTATTGGCAGTGTGCCAGACAGATAGGGTGATGTTCTATTCATCTCTGCCACTTGGTCACTTGGGTTGGAAAGACCCCTGAGTTTCAGGTGAAGGCACTGGCTAGGTGAAGGTAGGCAAACCCTTCCTCAGGGAGCAGTGGGTACAGCTGCTCCTCTTTCTGGTAATAACATCCACTGCTGAGGGGGCTCATGAGGAGGTGAAACTCCTCTCAGGAGCAGCCATGCACACCATTTCTTCAGAGACCCCCAGGTCAACAGAGAATGTTAGCGTGATTAGGAGTACTTCAGACTCCGCCGAGGCCCTGGTGATACTCCCTCCCTACAGCACCCCCCTCCCCCAGTCCTGAGACTGGGAGCCATGGCGGAAAGACACCTCCAAGTCACTTGCATGGGAGGACCCTCTGGTCCTCACTCCTCCAAGTGTCCCCACAGCCAACTAGCCTGTAATGTGGGAGGGTCACATTAAAGCAGACCTGCCACTGCAGTTGAAACAGGACTGCAGGGACTTCCAATAGCCAACAGTGACCCAGTGCTAAGGACAGAGAGGAGAATTTTACCTTCACAGTCAAACCAGGGTTGGGAAAACAAAGGCAGTTTGTGGTGAAGCCTCCTAAACCAGCACTCTAAACTGGCTGTGTTTTGGCAGCATGTGTCATTTTTCAGACAAATTCCTTTGCACTTGGGACATCTGTACCACATCCTCTTCCCCCAGGACTCACAGCCACTGCAGAAGAGGAGAGAGAAGGATTGCAAGAGGCAGACATGGCGGATGACTACAGGGAAGTTGTTTTCCAGACACAGCCCCTGCTCACACGTGTAGACTCGTAGCACAGCAATTGTAACAGTGACAGCATCTGCACAAGCTCAGGCCAGACCACATCCCAGCATGGAGAAGGGAGATCAGCACAAAGTCCTGCCCCAGCCAAGGAACCACTGGCAATTAATAGCTGCTGGGAGAGGGAGAGTGGGTTTTCCTGAAGGGTTCAGGCCTAGTAAGTTAGCCATGCTGCCGTGAAAGGCCGCACACCCAAGGGTATATGAGCAGAGAAACTAGATTGGTAGATTAAAAAAAACCTAAGAGAACACAAAGGTGGGTGCGTAGAGAAGGCAGGGTAGACCTGGGAGGAGTGGGGAAGAGAATTATCATGTTTGCTGCTGCTGTAATAAATGCCATGACTTGGGTGACTGGAATGGAAACGGTCCCATAAGCTCACACATTTGAATGCTTGGTCCACAGTTGCTGGAACTGTTTGGGGAGTGTTAGGAGATGTGGCTTCGTTGGAAGGGGTGTGTCACTAGGGTTGGGCTTTGAGATTTCAAAAGCCCACACACCACTCCCAGTGAGTGCTCTCTCTTTCTCTCCCTCTCCCTCTCCCTCGCTCTCAGTCTCCATCTTGACCTCTCTCTCTCTGCCTTGTGTTTGTTATCTTAACATGTAAGCTCTCGGCTACTGCTCCAGCACCATGCCTGTCAGCCTGCTGCCATGCCCCCTGCCATGGTGGACTCACCCTCTGAACTGTAAACCAGCCCCCAATCAAATGCTTTCTTCTATAAGTTGTCTTGATCACGATGTTTTGTCACAACAATAGAAAGTTGCTAAGGCAATGACCAAAAGTAACTTGTGATGGAAAGAGTTTGTATGGCTGTGGGTCACATACAGTCCATCATCAGGGGAAACCAAGGCAGGAACTCAAGGCAGTAACCTGGAATCAGAGGTCATGGAGGGATGCTGCTTATCCTCTTATTCTCCATGGCTTGCTCAGCCCCATTTTCTTTGGTTTGGTTGTTTGCTTGTCTTTTGGTTTTGTTTTTTGAGACTGGGCTTCTCTGTGTAGACCTGGCTGTCCTGGAACTCACTCTGTAGACCACTTTGGCCTTGAACTCAGTGATCTGCCTGCCTCTGCCTCCAGAGTGCTGGGATTAAGTGTATGCAGCACCACTGCCCTGCTCAGCCCCATTTTCTTGTACAACCCAGTACCAACTGCCGAAGGGCAGCACTGTCCCAGTGGCCTAGGACCTCCCACACCAATCACTAATCAAGAAAATGCCCAACAAGGCAGGGCGAGACGACCCACACCTTTAGTTCCAGCATCCCAGAGAATATTTGTGAGTTTGGGGGCAACCTAGTCTACATAGCCAGTCCCATGCCAACCAGGGCTACATAGTGAGAACCTGCTTTGAGAGAGAAAAAGTGTGTGTGTGTGTGTGTGTGTGTGTGTGTGTGTGTGTGTGTGTGAGAGAGAGAGAGAGAGAGAGAGAGAGAGACAGACAGACAGACAGACAGACAGACAGACAGACAGAGAGACAGAGACAGACAGAGAGAGACAGAGAGACAGAGAGAGAGAGACAGAGATTTCTCGATCGAGGCTTCTCTTCCCTGGTACCTCTAGCTTGTGTCTAGTTGACAAAAGGCTAACCAGGAAGAGGGTGAAAGTGATAAAGTACTTTATTGGAAATTCTCAAAGAAATAATAAAAAGGGAGGGAAAAAGAGAACTAAGATTCACTCTTCTCATCTAGCTTTGCCAGGCATGCTTTTACACACACACACACACACACACACACACACACACACACACACACCTTGCTCTCCCAGTGCCTGTGGCATCTAGGACTTTTTCAGACATGGACTTTGAGATTGGGGAGAGGGGATTTGGATGGCACCTTCGGGTCACTGTTCCACTCTTTCAGCAACACTTGGCTGCTGTTAGCTAGGCTGAGCACTCTGATTGGGAAATCTGCCCCAACCTGAGGTGCCTCCCCTTCACTTCCCTGGAGGCTCTCTGCCCTTCTTCCCTCTGCATTCTGCTCTAGGCGGCTGGCCTGCACAGATGCCGACCCCGCTCTGTGTCCCTTCTAGTTTAGTTTGGCCAGTGGGGAGCCCTAGAAGGAGCTGGGGAGCCCTAGAAAGAGAGATTTAATGATTTGTTCACATAACTCCTTCAAAGAGGGGTCACCAAACCCCAGCTTGTCCTCATCCAAAGGGCCTAACTCATGTCATTAATGCCTCTCTGCAAAGATTTCTGCCTTTGCCTGTCTGTCATTCCCCTTCACTCTTCCCTGTCCTCCACATTGCGTACAGGGACCACCTGTCTTGAGTGTCTTGATGAGATACTGACAACCGACCCACAGTAATTTCTGCTTCAGTGAATGGGCTGCCTGGCCTCATTTCTCTACACTGTCGGCACCTTGTCACCCCTTGGGGACACTGCTGCTGCCACCTTGTCTCACTGGGTTCTTTCCTGACAGAATCCTGACAGACAGAAGCCTCTGTGATGTGGATGTCTCCCCTACAAGTCCACATGTTAGAAATTTCATCCCCAGGTTCAGCCAGAAGTGGGTTTTGGAGGTTTAGAGGTAAATAGGAATCAGGAAAGTTCATAAAGATGGGACCCCATGATGGCTTTAATGTCTTTGTGAGAAGAGGAAGGGACCTGAGCTACCAGAGCTGATCTGTCTCTCAGTGTGGTGTTCTCAGAGGGGATGAGATACAAGACCCTCACCAGGGACCAGATTCCACCCTTGGACTTCCCAGCCTATATCATCATGAGTTAAATACACTTCTACATTTTATAAAGTTTCCAGATGGTAATATTATATACAGCAAGAGAAGCACACAAAAATTTACTTACTTAAACTAGATTTGTTTCATTGTTTATTTTCATGTGTGCCCATCTGAGATCATGCCATGGTGTCACCCACATTTAGGGAGGACCTTTCCCCCTTCTCTGGAAACTTCCTTAGAGACACACTTAAAATTGTGCCTCACTAATGCCAGAAACAGGTTCATTTTCTCCTTTGTTATTATTTTACTTTATTTTTAATTACATGGATGTGGGAGCACACATGAATGCAGCTTCCCACTGAGGTCAGAGGGGAAGCCAGATCCTCTGGAGCTAGAATCACAGGTGGTTCTGAGCCTCCCAATGTGGTGCTGGGAACCAAACTCAGGTCTTGAGGAAGAGCAGCACACTACATTCCTAAGCACTGAGCCATCTCTCCGACCCCAGCACTTTTTATTGGTGGTCAGTGTATGTGTAGCACACACCACCACACAGATGTGGAGATCCAAGGGTATCTAGTGGGGTCAGTTCTCCTCTTCCACCTGTACCTGGGCTCTGGGGATCGAACTCAGGCTGTGAGACTTGTGTGCCAGGAATCTTCATCTGCTCGTCCATCCAACCTGCTCCTCTTCTCCTTTTCTCTTCTTCTTTTTAAAGTAATATTTTTATGAAATCTTTGAGAATTTCACAGAATTTATTTGATCATATTCACCACCACCACCACCACCCCGCTTCTCCCAGATCCACCTCCCACCTCCCTGTGCACCCACCTCCATGCTCTCTCTCTTTTTAAAGTCACCAAGTCCCGTTTGTGTCCTCCAAATCTGGGATGGGTGTTCTTCCACAGGAGTGTGGTCCACCTACCATGGTTCACACCCTCAGAGAAAGCTGACTGCCTCCACCTGTTGTGCCTCCCTGGTCCCTCCCCTCTGTGAGAATTCTAACTGAAACACGAATTCAGAGATAACATCCACAAAAGAGATAAAGCATGTGATGTTTGCCTTTCTGAGTCCAGGTTAGGTCACGTGGGATGATTGTTTACAGCTCCATCATTTACCTGAAATGTTTTTGTTTTTGAGGCATTGTCTCGACTATCAAAGGCTGATCTACAACTCCCTATGTACCCACAGATGACTTTCAACTGAGCTATATCCCTGGTCCCCACTGCAGTGTCTAGGTTAGGCTTCCTAAGGTTAGGATAAGGCTTTCTCAGAGTGATGTTCTTCTCTCTATGAAAAGGGGACATAGGTGAGAAAGCCTTGAGTGAGACCATGGCATGATGGATAAACAGAGTGACATCACTTCACAGAAAAGCCTGCTAACAACAATAACACAACAGAGAGGCCTTGGTGTGACCAGAAGATCTTGTGGTAGGGACACACATCTGATCTTAACAAGGAGGAATTGATGGGCAGCTGACCAGGGCACATCTCAGGGTAAACTTCATTTCTGGAGACGGCTGACATGGTTGGCAACACATTGCTACCTCAGGCCTGCTTGTCAGGGGAAGCTGGTGCGGCCAAAAGCTAGAGCAGATTTGGTGGTGTGGTGTGAGGGACCTGCATGGTTTCAGGTGACTGCCTGGTGATTACAGCTCCTCCTCTACTTATCTTCTATGTGATACACAGCAACTCTTCCCAGAACGTATTTCTGACAGTTCCCCATTTCCATCAACAAATACCATCCACAAAGTATTTGTTGGGCATCTCTAGCTACTCTGTGATTCCTGTGGACACCAATGACATCCTGTCAAGGGGAGAAGGATGCGGCTCACAGCCTAGTCTCCTCAGTGCAGCCTGTGTAGCAGGCTCAGAACTTCCCAGGCAGGCCCTGGGGTCTGAAGCGATCAGGGTGTTTGCCACTGTGACCCCATTCCTCAGCTTTCCGGGTAGATTCCAGGCTTTCCGATCCATGGTCCTTCATTCCAAAATAATACCGGTTTAGGAGACCCTGAAAGCATTTCCTGCTGGTGCTGAAATCCAAGAAAGGGAGACAGGAGATGAATTCCATAGTGAGACAGTCCCACCTCCAAGGTCCCTCCTCCTCTCCTACCAAAAAATGACCCAGAAAATACTGGAGGAGTAAAAACTTAGGCACAGGGAAGAGGGAATATCAGCCTCTTGGGCAAGGACCTCAGCCTGCTTGTCCTTTCCACACCCTGTGACAAGATGCATTTGAGAGCCCTTCCTGGGTTTCACTTTTTCTTTGTGTGAGGATCCATCCCCACTCTCCATCCTTTTCCTCCCTTTCTTCCTCTCCAGACCACTCAGACCCTGCAAGCACAGACAGCAGGAGAGGCCACAGGCAGGAATAGTGAGAGAGGCATGACGCGGCAGGACCATCACCTGATTATTTTAGCAGCCCAGACGCCCCCAGCTCCTCTTTGTTGGGCCTCAAAGTTGCCCCGAGCAGAGAAGTATCTGTCTGAATTTTGGTAATTGGCTTCTAGATTGTCCCGATGGGCTCTCCACAAGTCCCAAGTCCCTACAAAGGAAGGAAACTTACAAAGGTAAACCTGGGGTCATTGCAGAAGTGGAGGAATGCAAACTTTCTGTGGCTTTCCACATTTCCACCCTTGACAGCATAATCCTTTGAAATGGTCCATGGAGGTGAGTGTAGGTCCCTGCGGACAGCTTCCCTGGTGACCATAAGGAGAGCAGGCGCTTCTCCGTGGACTAGACTGAGTTGGATTGATTGACAGTTGCTGAGTTCTGGGCTGTGTCTTATATGGATCTGCCTGGGCTCTGCACAAGGAAGAGATCAGATTCTCCAGCAAGAGATCTAACTAGGGACAATGATATCCCAGGTGTAAGACCTGGGGACAGTCTGTGCAGTGAGAGGAGATGGAGAATCTACTTTAACTACAGCCACTAGGAAAACACGACCAAGAGTGTGATTAACTACTTTTCTCACCCTGGTGACAAAATCCCTGACTAGCAACACAGGGAAGAGGCTGTATTTTGGCTTCAGTTTGAGGGGAACACATGGTGCTGGGGTGACCAGTGCAGACTACAAGTAGACTGTGGTATCAAAATACATGACATGGCATGTAAATGTCTGTTATTATTTGTGGAAATGAATATCAAATTACAAGAGTTTTGAAGAGACGGGTGAGGAGACAATGGTGTGTACGCACTGTGAAGCAGACTCTGATGTGACTAAAGACCAGAACAGAGAGGTAAAGAGACGGTGTATTATGAGTGTTCAGAAGATGCACAATTGCTGGGATATTTTCACTGTCAATTCCAGTGCAGAAACTGAGCTCATGCTAGGAAACTTGGAAGCAGACACCCAGGAGGATGGATTAGTGGGGAAAATGAATGACACAAAGGCCAGATGTGTGTGATATGAGAGGAATTGTTTTTGAAGATGTCAGGATTCCTCTGAGTATGTTTGAATGGGTGAGGGTGTTGATTCAGAACTGCAGGGAGAGGTTTTGCTAGAACCAGTCCACAGCAGCAGCCAATGCTGTTGGTCCAGCACAGAGAGCTTTGGATGGACCATGAACTGTGCTCTGGCAGAACACCGGGAAAGCTGCATGTAGAGCAACAGGGACTGTCAGTGATGCTGGCGTGGTTAGCACGATAACGTGGACTAGTGAGATCTTGTTAGTAGAGGGAAGATCCTGGGAGGCTGGTTCTGGTCACTGAATGAAGGCTGTGCACTGAAGATCAATCCAAGTGAGGGAGCTAAGGAAATGAATATTCAGAACTCTGGACAGAGGCAGCAGCCTCCCCTCTTCACAAGTTGGGGGCTTCATGGAGTGGCTGAAACCCAGAAGCCAGGATGAAACCCTCTCCCAAAGATCAAGTAGACTTGATGCCTTTCTGGTTTTCCCCCAACAGGCTTCAATCTACTGAGAAATGAGAGAGAAGAGAGATGAGAGAGAGGGAGGGAGGGGGGAGGGAGAGAGGGAAGAAGGGAGGGAGGGAGAGAGAGAGAGAGAGAGAGAGAGAGAGAGAGAGAGAGAGAGAGAGAAGGGAATGGAGGGCCAAGAGTGAAAAAAACTAAAAAGTCTGACTAGTAGGGATAGATATGTCTATAATATATTTTTTAGATATTCTCATAAAAAGGGCTTGTAAACAAGATTTTCTTTTTAGAGATAGCATACAGCACACAAAAGTGAATGTGGGGCTAGGAATACGGCTCAGCGGTATAGTGCATGCTCGCATGTGTGAAGTCCTGAGTAGTTAGAAACAGTGCAATATAAACAAAACGAAAGCACACACAGTAGGAACTGCAGACTAATTCTGAACTTGGAAAACCTTAAATACAGCACAGAGGGTTCGAGTTTCACCCTAAGGAGTGGGATCCATGTGTCAGAGAGTCACAGTCAACCCATTCCTTCCATCATGACACAGGAAGAAAAAACCATCTATGTCCAAATCCATTTCTCTGAAAGAGCCTGTAGAGAGTCTACAGAGAGCCTAAGAGTCTGTAGGAGTCATTCAAGGACCAGCACCCAGAACATAGCAGCCCTCAGCCAGCATTCTGCCTACTCCTGCTTTACCTGAGAACTCCCTAAGAAGACTTTCTGGAAATTGGCCCATCCACTGAAAAATGAGTGGTGGCTTACAGGAATTCTAGGATGGGTGGCTTAGTTTGGAAAAGGGCCCTGGGTCACAGCAATCCAGCTTCAGGCAACAAAAACCTGGACATTGTCCTTTTGGTACCCTGCCACGCTTCTCCCTATGTGAAAGCCCTGTTACAAAACACCAGAGGATATGTCCAGGAGAGGCCATGAACCTGAGTTCCCATCATAGATCTTAAAATCCAGCATCTTGGGCTTGGAAACAGCATGGTCCTGAGGGGAAGAGTCACCTTGGGTTCCAGGACCTAGAGTGACTTCAGCTATGCCCCATAGTGAAACTGGGAGAACCTCAAAGTCCTGGGGTAGAGGGGACAGTGTCTAAGAAAAAGTGTAGGATGGAGTGGCCCCAGTGATGTTTGGTGGCATTTCTGCTGTTTTCACAGAAAGTGAGCATCAAGGGGTCCATGTCCCTGCACTCCTGGGCCTTCTGAATTTGCACCAGTGGCGTGTTCGCCTGCATGCATACACTGCTTAAAGACCCGGATGTGCTCTGAGAGACGCAGAATCTTAGTTACTCTTCTATTGCCAAGGCAAAAATACTATAACTTAGAAACTCAACAAAGAATGGTTTTGTACTTATGGTTTCAGAGGAATAAAAATCCATTATGGTGGGGAGACATGGCAGGAAGTGGCAGGAAGTTCAGAGGCAGGCAGGAAGCAGAGAGTAAACAGCAAGTGAAATAAGACTATAAGAACTCAAAGTGACATACATCCCAGTGATATACTTCCTCTAGTAAGGCTCCAACTCTCAAAGGACCCACAATTGTCCCAACAGCTCTACCATCTTGGTTACTTATGGAGGACATAGCTCCTCAATATCACAATATGGCAGAAGGCATCCGGGTCATTGTGTGAACATGCACCTTCACACAGCTAGACAATATAGGCTAATGCACCCATGTTGTCTCCAAGGACAACAAAGAAAGAGTGAGTATCAGGTGCATGAGGCTGTTGCTGCACAACAGGGAAGACTCTTGTACACTAGCGTGGTTAACCAAAAGAAGTGCGCTGGAGTAAGTGCAAACCAGGAATGGAGAGATTCTTTACCGCCATCAAAGCCTGTATAGAATTCTGTGTGCTGCGGTTTCATGTGAATTGCAGCACAGTGGTTTTCCATACAGCAGTGCCATCCACATGTGAGCAGTGCCCTGGTATATGGCGATCCCAAGGCTATGGTGTCAGCAACAGGAGTTCTTCTGTTCCATTACACTTTCATGGGTGTCAGTGACTAAAGTGTTGGGTTTTATCCCATGGCTGTTTAATCATAGGACAAGGGTTCACTGGTCTTTTATCTGACAGTCACTGAAGCAGATGGACAGACAGTGGAGGCCAAGTCCAGCCTATGACTTCATGAATGTGAGACTTCTAATGAGGGGATGGTGATGCATGCTTAAGACAACTCTCCTAGGTATTTAATACCAAAATGGGTAATAAATAGAAAAATACATGAAGGAGTGTATATATAAAAGTTCAGTTAAGAAGCCATTAAAGCAGAGGATATATTCAGCCTAATCCTATGGAGGATTGCCATCCTCCATAAAGAAAAACCAAGAAATAAAATAACTGAATGAACAGGGGCTTAGCAGTCAAGTCCACTGTCCATTTCCTCCCCGCTTCTTGGCAGCAGGCAGCCCATTACAGACGTGAGGGACGGAGGGAATGGTGTCCCTCTTGAGCCTCTTCTCACAAGCCAGTCACCTGTGTGCTGTTCTAGAGGACGTGGTGAAGGGAATAGACTCCTAGCTCTGTTGAGATGTGTCCCTTCCAAAGCTGGCACCCACAGTGAAGGGTAAATCCTTTTGACCTGGTGAGTGAGAAGTACCCAGGAGCATCAGAAGGAACCAGCAGGCCCTGTGTGCACAACTCTGCACGTCTCTCTTCTCCACAGTCTTCCTGCCTCTGTAGCCTGCTGGGCTTCGAATGATGGAAAGAATCAGGGCAAAGGACACCAGAGAGAGAGGGAGGATTCAGTCTCCACCCTTCTGTCTGCAACAGCGACTGGAATCTGGAGTCTACCTGCAGTGTGGGCCAGCAGATAACTGCGTCCTATACACAAGTTGCTGGCGCTCTCCTCTGAGAACATTTGTGAAAGGGATAGTGTGTTACAGAGTGCTCAAACCAACTCTGAAAACATTTGTGAAAGGGATAGTGTGTTACAGAGTGCTCAAACCAAACTGTTCCATGAAACCATAAAAATTGGTTCAAATAAAAACTCATTTCTAGACATAATTTTTTGGGTTCTTTCAAGACAGGGTTTCTCTGTGTAGCCTTGGCTGTCCTGGAACTTGCACTGTAGGACAGGCTGGCTTGAACTCACAAAGATCCACCAACTCCCTCTACCTCCCGATGCTTTGATTAAATGTGTTCACCACCAGTGCCAGGCTATGGATATAATCTATCAAATCATTTTTGAAGCTTTGTTAAAATTCAAAGGATCAAGAATAACTTCATCCTATACACCTGAACTAAACCTTCTGCACCTGGAGCCCGGCACCCACCCAGGCTGGAGAAATGGCTCGGCAGTTAAGAGCACTGGCTGCTGTTCCAGAGGATTTGGGTTCAGTTAGCAGCGCTCAGATGGTGGGTCACAACCATCTCCCCCTCCAGTTCCAGGGCATCTGACACCCTCTTCTGGCCCAGAAGCACTAGGCATTCATGTGGCACACAGACATAGATGAATGAGGCATTTTTTAACTTTTGGAATTTATCATGCATAGTTGGTGTATCATTGAGAGAAGATGGAATTAGCCCCTCCCTCTCCGTGTTAGTGCGGATTGCACACAAAACGTTCATCAATGAGTTCATTGGTCAGTAATTAGGTAGCTGCTATTTTAGTCATTTTATTTATTTATTTTTATTATTTATTATTTATTTATTTTACATACCAACCACAGTTTCCCCTCCCTCCTCTCCTCCCGTTCCCTACCCCCCAGCCTCCCATCTACCCCCTCCCCATCCACTCCTCCTCTATCTCCATTCAGAAAGGGGCAGGCCTCCCTTGGGCGTGAATAAAGCAAGGCACATCAAGTTGAGGAAGGACCGAGATCCTCTCAAAGCATCAAGGCTGGGTGAAGTAATCCAGCATGGGGAACAGTTTCCCAAAAGCCAGCTAAGCACCAGGGACAGGTCATGATCTCATTGCTAGGAGCCTCCTCACAAACAGACCAAGCTACACAACTGTCACCCACATGCAGAGGACCTAGGTCGGTCCAGAGTCTTGGTCCAGAGTCCATGAGCCCCCACAAGCTCTGGTCAGCTGGGTCGCCCCTCATGACCTTGACCCCCATGGCTCATACGATCCCTCCTCCCTTTCTTCAGCAACAAAAATCCTTGGTGGATTGTTGAATGTATTTCCTAGCAACTCTGATAATATTTGTAAAAATTGACTAGAGATTATTTTTAAAGATTTATTTGTTTTTATTATTTAATGTGTACATATGTATGTCTCTATGAGTTTATGTACATCATACACATGCAAGAGCCTGCTGAGACAGGACAGTGTTGATACCCTGAAACTGAGTTATGGGCAGTTGTGAGATGCCTAACGTGGATGCTGGGAACCAAACTCAGGTCCTCTGAAAGGGCAGCAAATGTTCATAACTACTGGGCCATCGTCACAGCCTGAACTTATTATTATTTTATCTTGTGAAAGAGTGAAAATGATTGGTATTCAAATTGCTATGGCTGGTGATAAAAACATTTCTTCCCAACAATCACCAGGGATAATTTAAATCCAGACACTGAGGGTGGCCTGCTTTGTGTCGTGTGCTTATTTATTGGTCTCTGCAATGTAAACACCACGAGGCCGGACCTTTCAGTACAGGGACTGTGTTAGCCCAGTGTACCAGTTCTGAAAGTCCCACTAGGACAAACGTGGTGGTGAGTGGCTGCTGACCACCCTCCAGGTGGTGTGACAAACACCACATACATGCAGGGACAGTACAGACCCAACTTCTGCTGTCACTCTGAAGTTACAATGTGGGAGTCCTTGGGATCATTATGTGAACAAAGCATCATCTGTCATAGGCTACAGTTGGGTTTGACTTTTTGTTTTGTTACTACTTCCTGAATCTTTAATCTCAAACAAAGAAGGGAGATTGGTCAGATTCAGAACTTGCTGGCCAGGCCACAGGGGCCGTAACTGACCCCTTTTATTCGCTAATGGCATGTGTGCACATAAGACATCTGTAAAGTCAGACAGAATCTTGATGTCCCTCTCTTCTCCTCCCACACGCTACGTACCCTGGGGAGTTTGAAAGTCTGTTTTTCAATCATACCAAGGAAGAAGAACAGGATGACAGGAGAGTAAACATCAGAGAGAAGAGACTAAATGAGCTTGTCTGCTGGGATGAACCGAGCCCAGCAAAGGGAGGAGGAACGAGAAACTAGTTTCAGGCAGAGAATCAGTCCGTCTCCTCCATCCATCTTCAGTTTGTAATGATGTCACCTTGTCTAGGCTACCTGTAGTGTCCAGAACCCTCTCCCTAGAATGTTTCTGCTTAAGAAGAGCAAGAGAGCTTATTTTCGGGCCGGCAGCAGGCTGTGTTCCTACATGGACAGGCTGGTGTGATGCCAGCCCTCATCTCCTACCCCTACTGACCGTGAGATTTCCAGCTCACACTGATGAGAGGGCTAAGAGC
Source organism: Peromyscus maniculatus bairdii (assembly GCF_049852395.1). Taxonomy (NCBI): domain Eukaryota; kingdom Metazoa; phylum Chordata; class Mammalia; order Rodentia; family Cricetidae; genus Peromyscus; species Peromyscus maniculatus. Next base: position 54,506,861 of record NC_134852.1, on the reverse strand, counting down.
GATCCTCTGGGAAATACAGCCCTGAGAGCTGGGCTCATCTTTCAGTGCCCGACCTAGCTTTCCCTCACTCCACCAACATCCTGAGGCAATGCCTGGGAAAGCAAGTGTTGGCTACAAGAATTATTCTTCTATCCTTAGGAGCCTGGTTCCCTACTGAGATGGCCACTCCTTGCCTCTCAACATCCTCAGTTCCATCAGTATTAAAAAGTATGTACTCTGACCCAGAAGACTGAAAAGACAAAGGTGTATAGTGTGTTCACATTACACAATTACAGGAAATGACCTGTGGATGGAGCAAGATTTCTGTTGCAGCCTTTTAGAAGAAATGGCCTGCTGGGGATTTCCCCAAGCACCATGCCAGTCTCTCTGTGCCCCTGACCCCAGCAGGGAGGCTCAGCATAAATATCAGCCTCCTCTCACTGACAGCCACAGCCACCCATCTCTGCCCACCAGACATCAGGTGAGGGACAAACCTATGCACAGATACTTAGTGTGTGCTGTGTTTCAGCAAGTGTGCTTTCCTCTCAAGGGAATTCCTCACTTCTGTTCCCCTGGTGTGGGATTTGTGCCGGGTGAGCGGGCATGTGGGCAATGCTTCCTGCTGAATCAGAGGCTCCTGACGGGAGTGGTGATCTAGTCTCTGCTCCTGCAGCTGCATCATAAACAGTTCAGCAGGCAGGATGGGGTCAGAACTGAGACCTTGTGGCTCTGAGCGGGGTCCTGCTGTGAGGTCTCCAGGGGCCACTGCTAGGACACTACTGAACATCAGTAAGACAGAACAACCAGGCGTCTGTGGATGAGACACCCGAGGGAGGCGCCAGACTGTAGGCATCTCCTTCAGCCTGTCCTTTCATTTCAGCAGGATGAAGCTTCTCACTGGACTCATTTTCTGCTCCTTGGTCCTAGGAGTCAGCAGTGAAAGCTGGTTTTCATTCCTTCGTCAGGCTTACCAGGGTAAGGCTTCATAGTACAGAGGCACAGCCTCTAGGGGTCTCCCGAGTGTTGGGAGAATTCCTGCAGATTCTGGAGTGTTAACACCTAGCTTTGATCTGCCTTTTGTGATTGCTAGCTCCTGTATCTGGTACCCTCTGTTTGAAGTCTTATCTGAGAGTTTCCTAGGTTTAAAGCCTATGCAAACTTGGTTTAGGACCAATCCAGAACACTATGGTATTCCTTTACTGAGAATTTACATTTGGCATTGTCCCTTTGGGGGGCTTAGATAAGAGGTGTTGATATATGGAATTGACTTGCTGAAGGTGTAAATTGTATAACAACCAAAGGGCCCTTTGCTAAGCTACAGTAGTTCAGTCCAGAGAGATGAATCCACCTTGCAGCTGGAGAAGGCTAAGATGCATCCTTGAGGTGCCTCTGTGTCTTCATTCCATGGACCCTTGTGAACACCCACAGCATTCAGAAGAGCTGGACTCTGTCCTGCTTGTCAGGATGGACCAGGGACTCCGGCAAGACTTCCTGAAATGCACTGCCTACAGCAGGGGGCGGAGCAGAGATAACAATCCAGCTGTGCTTGAGGACAATCCTGTCTGTCAGTCTGCCGGACACTTTCTAAATTCATTTGTGAGCAATATAAGGTACCAATGGCATTACCTAGAGAGTTGTAATACCACCCAGGTCTGGACCAGTCATCCCCCTGCACCTAGAGACTCAAGATTGGCCTTGGGTGTGGCCTGGCATGGTGACTCTCAGTGTCTCCGCAGAGGATCAGAACCTGCAGCCACAGCTGAGACCCAAAGCTCCCTCAAGACAGCACAGCACCTGTGCAGTCTAGTCCAAGGGCAGAGATGACAGTGTCACTGTGGTGCACATGCTCTCTGTCAGGACAAAATTCTTAGGGATCAGAGTCCATGCTCCCTGTGTGCAGCCTCCCTCTGCCTTCTGTGTACTAACAGTCACATGGGACTTCCTAGCTGAGGGTAGCTGCCTCCAGAAACACTGGCCCTTGCTTGGAGGTGGTGTGTTCACAGGGCATTTTCAATGGCTGCAGATACACTAGGTTGCACTACTAAGGAAATGTGCTATGAGGTCCGGTGGCAGACGCTGACGACTCTGCAGCAAACACTTCCACGATGCTGAAGCTGACACACCCTGCTATGTAGTGACATTGTGCTGCCTCATTGGCTGCTTCCCACCCAGGTGAAGGAGGGGCAGCTCACAGCAGCACTGTGGAAGAAAAGCAAACACAGGGCAGCTGGGCCCCCGAATGGCCCTCCTGAGTTACTAGATGACAGTGAGGATCAGGAAATGATCTTCTATTCACGCTCTCAGCTGCTCTGACCACAGGCTCAAGCCATGAGTTCTTTTCATCCCTTTCATCCTCTCTAAGGCATGGGCAGAACTTTAAGGTTTATGTTCCTGCTGTCTTTCCCATCTAGGGGCTGGGGATATGTGGCGAGCCTACTCTGACATGAAGGAAGCCAACTGGAAAAACTCAGACAAATACTTCCATGCTAGAGGGAACTATGATGCTGCCCAAAGGGGTCCTGGAGGAGTCTGGGCTGCTGAAGTCATCAGGTAAACATAGATTGATGGAAGACTGGACCTGGGTAGCAGGGCTTGACATTTCTGGGGGAAGTAGTAGAAGATTAGCTCTGGAGAGGGTCATACTAATCTCAGATCCCTCCTCCTCTTGCTCATCAGGTACTGGCTCCATCTACGCCCAGTGTAGACCCTGGGTTTGGGCAGTCAGCACACAGCCATGCTATGTGAGCCTGCTCCCGAATGTAGACAGGGAATGACTCTCGTCATCACCAGTGTTTCTGGTGATGCTCAGCTAGTGTGGGGTGACCAGTCTGGGCTGACCTCCTGCCTGGCCCTTCCTGGTTTCCTCCTAAAGCCATTCCATGCAAAGGGGGAAAACAGTGGACTGTGGCCATGCATCTTGGTGATGGATTTCTTCTATCTCTGCTTCTCCTAGTGATGCAAGAGAGAGCATTCAGAGTCTCATGGGCCGTGGACACGAGGACTCCATGGCTGACCAGGAAGCGAACAGATGGGGCCGCAGTGGCAAGGACCCAAATCACTACAGACCTAAAGGACTGCCTGACAAATACTGAGCATCATCCTTACTGCCCCAGGAGGCTGTGATGTGGGCCCTGAGGACAGGGCCTGGGGTTCTTCATTCCCATGAACACTGAAGTTGCTTGGAAACACGCAATAGTTATCTCACATGAATATGGACCAAGAGTTTCAAAACTGTGTTGTTCTTGGAGTAGTAACTACTTGCTTGAGAAGGGGGTAATAAACACTAACATGGAAGTGGAGCTGAGACTGAGTATCTGTCATTGAAGGACATTTTGGGGTTCACACAGGGCAGACTCCACTCTCACAGAATCTGGCATGACCCCTTCTCTGGGCTCCTGTGCTGTATGTTGTTATTTTAGGCCTTCCCATGTCCAGTCCCTTCCTCTCTGTCAACCATGTCCAGTCACCTGTTCTCATACCACAGCCTCAGTTCTTAGTGCTCCCTGTCTCTGGGGACCAGGCACACAACCACAGGAGGATTTGCCCCGCAGCTATCACCTGATCTCGATCATTCCTCAGCAGCACCGACAATCCAGTATTGCACAACTTCTCCATCCTAAGAAATATTCTCAAGTAGTTTCCTCTCGTCTTAGCTCACTATTTCTGTGAGAAAATACTATGGCCAAAGCAACTTAGAGAAGGAACGGTTCGTTTGGCTTACACTTCCACATCACTGAAGGAAGTCAGCACAGGAACTCAAACAGAGCAGGAACCCTGTGTCAGGAGCTGATGCAGAGGCCATGGAGAGGTGCTGCCTACTGGCTTGCACCTCATGGCTTGTTCAGCTGGCTTCCTCATAGAACTCGGGACCACCATCCCAGGGATGGCACCACCCACAATGGCTGGGCGCCCCACCAATCACTAAGAAAATGCCTACAGCCAAATCTTTTTTTTTTTTTTTTTTTGGCTTTTCCTTTGCTTTATTTTTTTTTTCCATCACAGGCAATTTATTTTTTTCTATTCATTCACAGTTAATACAGAAAATACTTGGAAACATTTCCATATAATGTTTGACACAGAAATCATCAAATAGAAGTATACAATGTTGACAGGAGGCAGTACATTTATAATTTATAACCTCAAATGTATTTATAAATTAGAAATGGAAAGATCTACAAATGAAATTATGAAGGTTCACCAAAGTCATTTAATCTGTCAGTTTCTCATTCATTTTTATGTCTTAATAATATTCTATTGTATGAATAAGCCACATTTTATTTCTCTCCAGTATTTGATAGCTATTTGAGTTGTTTTAACTTTTTTACTATTAGCAACACACTGCTGTAAACCTTCATGTACATGTTTCATAGGTGCACATTTTCAGTAGTTTGAGGATATATTCCTAAGGGTAGAATTGTTGAGTAACAGAGTAACAATGTTTTGCATTTTGACCAACCACCAAACTGTTTTGCCAAAGTGGCACACCATTTTACAATCTCACCAAATCCTTGTTTTTAAGGCTCTGATTTTTGTACAAAAGCATTCAATCATTCTGTCAGACCAAACCAGGAAAAGTAAGCTATAGTTCAGAGCTGTTCTATTCCATTTACTATGCAAAGCCATTCTTGGTGTTTGCAACTCTCAGCCCTTTTGAGTATTCTTGCAGTGTTCACCTTTTCCTCCACCACTTTTTTTCTTCTTCTTTTTTTCTGGTTTATTTCTATCTATTACAAATGTATAAAAAATCCTCCATCAACGCTGCTGTTAGCAGCAGAACCTTGAGAAATATACCTTTGGTTTGCCTCAGAAAAGGAACACATATTGCACTGTAAAGTTTATAAAATTGGCGCAAAACATTGTGATAATGTTACAATACCAGTTTTAAGAGTTCAGTGACTAATGGGGAGCCGATGGGATACATGCAGAACTGTGAAAGCGATCTCACTTAGCCAGCTGTACACATAGACTGTAAATCTACATTCAGATCATTTCTGAACTAAGACTATCATCTCAGTTTATCTGTTGAGGTCAACCAGGAAACCCTAGAATATACCTTGATTTTTGCAAAAAACAAAATAGGGGGAGGGGTTTCTTCAGCATTTCAGTCCACGAGTAACAGTATCCTAACAGGCAAAGTGTTCTCTCACTGTCAACATAGAATGAACTGCTGCTGGAGGTCAACTTGGGTTTTAATTTGCATTAGCACTTACATGCATAGTAGTCCAAGTTGTTGACCTCATGACTTTAAAAAGTAACTCTAAAAAAGTAAAATGGCCCTTCTTGGAAGACTAAAGAAAGACATCCAGCCACAGTTGTAAAAAATCTCATCAAAACAATATACCCTTTTATGAATTACGCCTCAATTAAAAAAAAAAAGTAGCCCCAAATAAGAAGCAGCTCTGAAAAAGAAAATATAACTTAAGATATTTGAAAAAAACAAGGTGAATACAGGTTCAAAAGTAATTAAGATACATTTTCTTAAGGCTACCTAGAATTAGGCTTTAAAGAATTCTACCATTTCAAGTTTACCACTAGTTACTAAATACCTATTTACAAACAAGATGTTAACTTTTTTTGTTCCTTTATCAAGAGAAAAATCTACCTTCAGACTATGAGGGTGGTGATGGGGAGGGACCAGAAAACAAGATTCAAACAATCCCATGCAAATATCACATTTTTCAAATGGAAGAACTCCAAACTGCACTAGAAGTTCCAATCACTAAGACACTTTCCATTGAAATGATTCAAGTACAACTACATGGCACCAAGGCCTAGGCCTAACATAGGCCTGACAACCAAGTCCTTGCTTTCTGGAAGAAAGGCCTCAAAAGTCCCACTCAATACCACATAACAATACTTCAAAGATCAATTAGGTTTTCCTTTCCTTAATATTTTTGTTTTTGACTTCTAATCTTAAAGACTAGATTAAAACTCAGCTCATTTCCCAGAAGGCATTGCTTCCCTTTGCTCTATGAAAGAGTCCACCAAGACCTCTTCCTCAAAACCATCCAGCCCCCAGCCTCCAATCTGTGCCCGTGATGCATCTTTCTCAACATCCTGAAAAGGCAATGTAGGTAAAATATGCTCACAAACACCAAAACTAGCTGTCAGAAAGACGTAACTAGCTTTATAATTTAAGTTCCAAAACACAAATACTTGCAGCTTGATCTGCACTGACAATGATTGTCGAAGCCCAGAATTCAACATTCACAAATTCTCATTCACACACAAAAAAACACACCATTATCACACAACCTGTGTCTTGAGAGAATCTTCCGCTCCTTAAATCTTTGGCCTCCCAGTCAATCCCAAGTTCAACCAACTTTAACCAAAACTTCACTCAGAATTTCACCAAGCTTTTCACCCACACATTAATGCCTGTCACATCCTTCATCAACTGTCAAAATCTGAAGCCTGCTCAGAGATCGCCAGGTAAAAGAAAACAAATGAAATACACAGAGGCTATTTCAAAACAGAACATGACCATCATCCAAAAAAAAAAAAAAAAAAAAAAGTCACGATTCCCGATTGGGATCATCTTTTGTTTTCCACGTTGGACTATTTCACACTCCGGCATTGGCCAAAGGACACGAGAGCTGGTTCTGGAGCATACAGTCTCTCACACAGGTGTCCCCAGAGGAACACCAGAGACAAAGTCACTCGAGGCCTCTCCCGCACAGAGACTGTCCCACAGGGGCAGTGAGGGAGGACACCCACTAGTCCGTGGAGATCCCTGAGAGAACACGATTCTCAAAATCTGGACTGTACACAATTCACATCAGCCCTGCCCAGGCACCCACCGGAAGAAAGATGCAGCTGTTTGCCAGAACTCAGCACTCCACTCTAGATCTCTGCTGCCTTAGTCTCCGTCGCGGATTTCCGAGTTCTGGTAGTTACCTGGACCACTGAGGCATTGCCACAAGACTTCTTCTCTTTTGAAACATCCTTTTTCTCTAGATATTAGGATAGCTACACCAGCTTGTTTCTTAGGTCCATTTGCTTGGAAAGCCTTTTCCCAGCCCTTTACTCGGAGATAGTGTCTATCTGAAGTTAAGGTGTGTTTCTTGTATGCAGCAGATGGATGGGTTCTGTTTTCTTATCCATTCTGTTAGCCTATGTCTTTTTATAGGTGAGTTGAGACTATTGATATTGATGGATATTAATGACCAGTGATCGTTAATTCCTGTTATTTTTTGTGGTTGTGTTGTGTTGTCCTTCTGTGGTGTATGTTGGTGTGGAATTATCTATTGCTTGATTTTACATGGATGTGTTTAGCTTCTTTGGGTTGAATTTTCCCTTCTAGTGCTTTCTGTAGGGCTGGGTTTGTAGACAGGTATTGATTAAATCTGGTTTTATCCTGGAATATTTTGTTTACTCCACCTATGGTGATTAAGAGTTTTGCTGGGTATAATAGTCTGGGTTGGCATCCATGGTCTCTTAGTGTCTGCATGAGATTTGTCCATGATCTTCTAGCTTTCATAGTCTCTATTGAGTAGTCTGGTGTTATTCTGATGGGTTTACCTTTATATGTTACTTGGTCTTTTTCCTTTGCGGCTCTTAATATTTTTTCTTTGTTCTCTGTGTTTAGTGTTTTGATTATTATGTGACGAGGGGACTTTTTTTTTTTGGATCCAGCCTATTCGGTGTTCTGTAAGCTTCTTGTATCTTCATAGGTATTTCTTTCTTTAGGTTAGGAAAGTTTTCTTCTATGATTTTGTTGAATATATTTTCTGTGCCTTTGAGTTGGTATTCTTCTCCTTCTTCTATCCCTATTATTCTTAGGTTTGGTCTTTTCATGGTGTCCCAAATTTCCTGGACGTTTTGTGTTACGACTTTTTTGTCTTTAGTGTTTTCTTTGACTGACGAATCTATTTTCTCTATCGTGTCTTCAGTGTCAGAGATTCTCTGTTCCATCTCTTGCAATCGGTTGGTTATGCTTGTTTCTGTAGTTCCTGTTCGTTTTGTCAGGATTTCTATTTCCAGCATTCCCTCAGCATGTGTTTTCTTTATTGTCTCAAATTCATTTTTCAGATCTTGGAATGTTTCTTTCAACTGTTTAATTGCTTTTTCTTGTCTTGATTTGATTTCTTCCCATTTTTTGTTCGTTTTTTCTTCCATTTCTTTAAGGGAGTTTTTTATTTCCTCTTTAATGGAGTTTTTCATTTCCTCTTTAAGGGAAGTTTTATTTCCTCTTTAAGAGAGTTTTTCATTTCCTCTTTAAGGAAAGTTTTTATTTCCTCTTTAAGGTAGTTTTTCATTTCCTCTTTAAGGAAAGTTTTTATTTCCTCATTGAGGGAATGTTTTATTTCTTCTTTAAGGGCCTCTATCATCTTCTTAACGTCATTTTTAGGGTTGATTTCTTCTATTTCTTCTGTCATGGTATGTTTAGGTCTTGCAGGTGTAGAATCACTAGGTTCTGATGTTGCCATATAGGTCTTTATGTTGTTGCCTGTATTTTTGCACTGGCGTCTACTCATCTTTTCCTCTGTGCGGTGCAGGTGGTATCGGTGTCTGAGAGTGCCTCTCTTGTTCTAATTTTTAGTCTTGGTTTAGTAGGGGTTCTTGGTTAAATTGGTGCTATTGGGCTGTTTCTTCAGGGACAGCTGATTTCAGTCGGTGAATTATATACTTATGATTCTGGTGATCTGGTTTAGTGGCTGGGTAGCGCCTTCTTCTGTGTTCCCAGGTCACATTTTGTTCATTTGTCAACTCCTCAGCTGATCTTGTTTCTTCAGACTTCAAACTGTAGGCATCTGAATCCTCTCCCAGATGGGTTTCAGCTGAGCAGGGTAGTCTCACCAACACCTCCAAGTTGTTGGGCTTCACAGGATCAGCAGTTGGGCCCTGGGTTGTCCCCAGATGGAGTACCCAGACTCGCCCTGGTTCCGACCCACGGAGATAGCCTCTTCCCCAGGTGTTGGGGCTAGGGGTGTCCCTGTTCCAAGCTGCGTCTGCCCCTCTCCGTCCCCGGGCCTGTCCACCCCTGTGGCCCGCCGCCACAGGCCCACCTGTGTCCACTTGTCTCCGCTGCCGGGCCTGTATGTCCCTGTCAGCTGCCGCTGGGTCTGTCTGCCTCTGCGGGCTGCCAATGGGCCTGTATGTCTCTGCCGGTTGCTGCTGGGCCTGTATGTCCCTGTCGGCTGCTGCCACCGGGCCCGTCCACCTCCGCAGGTCGCCGACCTGCGTCCGCCTATCTCCATCGCGTGGCCTGTCTACTTCTGTGGGCCGCCGCCGCCGCCAGGCCTGAATGTCTCTGTCAGCCGCCACCGCCGGGCCTGTCCACCTCTGTCTGCTTATCTCAACCGCAGGGCCTGTCCACCTCTGTGGGCCGCCGCTGGGCCTGAATGTCTCCGCCGGCTGCTGCCAGGCCTGAACATCCCTGTTGGCTGCTGCCGCCGGGCCCGTCCACCTCCGCGGGCGGCTGCCACAGGCCTACCTGCGTCTGCTTGTCTCCGCCATCCTGCCCTTTGCTTTATCAGCCAAATCTTATAGACACATTTTTTTTAACTGAGGCTCCCTCTTCTCCAATGACCCTCTTGTGTCCAGTTGACACAAAACCAGCCAGCACACCTCTGCTTGACTTACATTGAGTCCAGAGAAATATCACAGGGAAAACTGTGTCTGGGGATACAGACACAGCATCAACACTAAGATGCAACCTATTTGTGTGGCCTTTGACATCCCTGTTCTGGGGGGAAAGTCACTGTCCTTCAAAGTCTATTCTGGCTGTACAACCTACACACTCCTCAGGAGTCTGAGCACTTTCCTCCTTAGATAGGAACTCTGAATGCTTTTCTCATACTGCACAGCTAAGAAATAGATGACCTGGCCTTTCCAAACTAGTTAACAGACTTCTCTGTCCACATGTTCTACTTGTCACATGCTGAGAAGTGGCGGTTGTTGAGACAGGGTCTCACACTGTTACTCAAGATAGTCTTGAACTCAAGGGATCCTCCTGCCTCAGGCTCCCAAGTTCTGGGACTACAAGCATGTGCCACCACACCAGACTGTTTAAAAAATGTTTTATATGAGTATGGTGTGTGGGAGTGTACTGTGTTGGCTGGTTTGATGTCAGTTTGACCCAAGCTAGAGTCATCAGAGAGGAGGAAATCTCAATTGAGAAAATGTCTCCAAAAGATCCTGCTGGAGGTTGTGTAACTTGGTATTCATGTGAGACTCCTAACAGTGAGAGCAGGGGCTGTCTCTGACTCTGTTGCCTGCTTTGGGACCCTTTCCTCCTACTTTATTGCTTCATTCAGCCACAATAGAAGAGGAGGTGCTTAGTCTCACTGCAACTTGATATACCATAGCTGGCTGATATCCATGGGAGGCCCACCTGTATTTGATGAGAAACAGTGGAGGAGTGGATGGTGGGAGAGGAGGGTATAGGAACTTGGAAGAGGGGAAGAGGGCAAATTTGATTGGGTTGTAAAGAAAATTTATACATACACATACAAAAACACACACAAATTAAAAATATCTGGCTGTAGGGCATTTTCTTAATTAGTGGTTGATGGGGGAGGGCTCAGCCCATTGTGGATGATGCCATCCCTTACCTGGTGGTGCTGGGTTCTATAAGGAAGCAGGCTGAGCAAGCCATGATGAGCAAGCCGGTAAGCAGCACCCCTCCATGGCCTCTGCATCAGCTCCTGCCTCCAGGTCCCCGTCTTGTTTGAGTTCCTGTCCTGACTTCCTTCAATGATGGACTATGATTATAAGTGTAAGTCAAATAAACCCTTTCCTCCCCAACTTGCTTTTGGTCATGATGTTTCATCACAGCAATGGTAACCCTAAGCCACATGTCTGTTCATGCTTGCAAGTGTGTGGAGGCACAGAAGATTCTCGGTTGATGCTGGCTTTTGTCCTACTTTGTCTCTCTGTTGCTGTGGTAAATACTTTAACCAGTCATGGAGGAAAGGGTTTACTAGGCTTATGGGTTACAGTCTGTCACCAAAGGAAACCAAGGCAAGAACCTAGAGGCCGTCACTGGAACAGAGACCACAGTGGAACACTGTTTCCTGGCTCTACTTTGTGCACAGTTGACAACTAACGGGCATGGGTATCTGCCTTGGTCGCTCGTGCTTCTGTTTACTGAGGCAGTTCTCGCTGAAGCTGCAAGCTTGCCTGCTCCTGCTGGCTCTCTGTCCTTGCTCCCTGGGCACTGGGGTTAGAGGCAGCTACCACACCTGCCCAGCTTTTATGTGGGCCCTGGGAATGCAAACTCTAGTCCTCATGCTTCTCAGACAAGTGCTACCCACTGAACCACCTTCTCCCGCACGGTGCAGACTTTAATGTCTCTCATATTCATAAAGCCTTGGAAGGCTTGCTTTATTCAGTCTCACAGCTCGTCCTTTCTCTGATCTTTTGTTCTCTTTTCCTGCATTTCATGAAAATCTAGGACCTGACTTGGGCCCTCAGTCTGCTGTAGGAATCTGACCACACACCTGCCCCCTCAGCACTACACTCTCCTGGAGTCAAGTCCATGACCACACTACCCTCAAGGCCAGTGCTTTGAGTTTGCTCTCAGAGCCACCCTGCCACCACTGTCTCGCCAATCTCATTTATTCTGCCCCCAATTCCTTTTGTCCTAACTCCGAGACAAAGCTTATCCCCTCTTCCTCTCCCTCACCTCTGTTTGAACCTTCTCACAGGAACTGGAGATGTTCTGTTGGGAACTACTCTGATCTACGTTCACATTTCCTTTATTCTTTCAGTGTTTGGTTTTTCTCTAACAGGGTCTCACTATGTAGTCCTGGCTGTCCTGGAACTCACTATGTAAACCAGGCTGTCCTCAAACTTACAGAGATCTGCCGCCTCTGCCTCTCAAGTGCTGAGATTAAAGACATTAGTGATAAGTTTCTCTGGTCCTGCCTGGCCCCGTGGTTGAGACAAATCTCTCCTACCCACATCCCGCAACTGCTTGGTCCCAAGTAAACACACAAAGGCTTATATTATTTACAAACTGTATGGCCTATGGCTTCAGTTTATATTAACTAGGTCTTTCAACTTAATTCAACCCATTCCTATTAATCTATATGTTGCCAGGTGGCTGAGGCATTACCGGTCTGCTGGCATCTAGTGTTGTGGGATGTCTTTATGTATGCTGTGAATATCTGTTGCTATGATTGGTTAATAAAGAAGCTGCTCTGACCTATGGTGAGTCAGGTTATAGGCAGGTAGGAAATCCAAGAGAGAGACAGGAAGAAGAAAGGCAGAGGTGGAAGAGACGCAGCCAGCCACCAAAGGAGCAACAGTGCCCAGCTCTTTTATTCTTTTCAGTTGTCTTTCCTCTGTCAATATAACTTCACCCATCTCCTCCCCTGTGGTTTGTCTTTCTGCCAGAAGAGGGCACTGCCAAGGCAAGCCCGAAATAAGACCCCTGCTTCTGTACACTGGCTTTTTTCCAGCTGGTGTTTCTGGGACCCCCCGGTACCCCTCACCCCAGAGAGATTTAGGACTAACAAAATCCAAGTCTGCTTCCCACAGGTTCAGTGGCAGCCCAGCTAGATTGCCAAGGGATTCAGAAGTACGTATCTTACCTTTCTTTCCACGGCTGGCTCTCCCTGCCCCTCCCTGGCAGTGCCCTGTCGGGGGCAACTTCCCAGGAAGGCTGCTGGAACCCCAGCTGCCTGCCACTAGGTTTAGCTGCATGAGGAGGCTGCTTTCTGACAAGCACCTCAGTGAGGGGTTTCCCGTTTGTCGCCTTTGTCTTATGACACCCACAAGCTTTACCTTCCATCCAGTGGCCTACAGCCCCACGCCTGCAAGTCTCATCCTTCTGTTTCCTACCCCCGTCCCTTCACTGACAGAAGGGCTTTTCACAGAGCTCTTTCACTTTCCATCTCTGGCATGTGTATGCACCATATGTATGCAGTACCTCAGGCCACTCAGATCTCCATAGCTACAGTCACAGACTGTTGAGAGTTGTCATGTGAACGCTGGGAATGGAGCCTGGGACCCCTGCAAGAGCAGCAAGTGCTCCGTCCTCTCTGCTTAGCCATCTCTCCAGCATGGAGGATTTAATTTTACACGGAGAACCTGAGACTATCTCGGACAGGGGATGAAGTGTGGTATGTGTGCATCTGTGGTGTAAGGGGATTCACGCTGTGCAGGGGAAGGGGGGTAAAGTGTGTGCTGGGGCGGTAGAAACCTGCCCAAATCTTCATCTTCCACAGTAGGTGCTCGGACGTCCTGATGGCTGGCAGTGAAAATGTGACAACTGAATGGGACACAATAGAAACAACGCTCCACCTAAAACAGAGACTACACAGGCCTTCTCACCACTGATCTTCAGGCCTTGACTTCACCAGACTGTCTAGATAGGCCAAAAACTGAGCGGGATGATGACGGCAAAGCTGTGCGATGTCCGAAGGTGAGATGGATGGATAAAACTTGATGAAGGCTCGAAGGGCAGACACCCAAATCTATCATACAATCTGCATTTGAAAACAGAGCACATCAGTCCCCAACTTCAGTGCCATAGTAAGATTTGTTATACTATGGACTCACTAGAAAGAAAAGTAAATAATAATAAGCTGCACAATATGCAAAGTGAGTCACACTTTAGATACTAAGCCATAAAAACACTGCAGATGTTTAGGGTCCCACAAACAAACAGGACAACCTACCGGGTGGCAAATGCCATCAACAAGGGACTATCTGAAGGGACCGAGCCATCCAGTAACTGCAACCCTGTGGGCAGGTCTCCTTCTTCCATCTCCAAGTATGCAGGACTAGAACTTGCCATTTCTGAAAGGAAACAAAACAGAAAACAGTCTTTCCCTTCACCTCTTTGCCGCAGATATTCTTGGATACATTGTCTCAACTGTCACCCGCTAGGGCAAGGCCCCAATATTTGTTAAGCATTGCAGAAAACAAAACAAAACCTACCAGGCTATAATCTCAACTTTTCAAGACCATTAAGTCAAATTGGGAAACAAAACTTGCTGGAATTTTTATTTTTGTGTTTGTGTGTGCTGGGGTACCTAGAGGTCAGAAGGGAGCATCGGATCCCCTGGAGCTGGAGCTGTAAGCTATCTGATGTTGATGCCAGGATCAAACTCAGGTCCTCTGCAAGAGCAGCAAGCACTAGCACTCAGCTTCTAAGCCTCCTCTTCAGACTCATGTACTGAAATTTTCAGAGGACAAAAGAACAAATATTGACTATATAAGTCACTATTATCCTTGAAAAATAAGTTTATAGGGCTGTGTACCATACGTGTGTGTGTGTGTACGTGTGTGTGTGTGTGTGTGTGTGTGTGTGTGTGTATCACAAGCCACATATCTCTATTATTAATGCCAAACTGCTCTGTTTTTACAGAACCAGTATTCCCATATCATCTCTTAGAATTAAATTCAGTAAAATTGATTTAAAAATAGTTTACCTTTGAAAATAAAACAAAAACAAAAAAAAAACCTTAGTCAAATAAATATTCATCCTAAGAAGGAAGAACTGACTTTGGGGAGCAACCAGAAATCATTTATTTGATTTCTGAATTGAATGAAACCAGTGTCACTCTAGTTAAAAACCTTTTCTGTTTAAAAAAAGAAAATGCCAGGTCCTAGCACTCAGGAGGCAGAGGCAGGCAGATCTCATGAGTTTAAGGCCAGTGTGGTCTGTGTAGTGAGTTCCAGGACAGCCAGGGCTCTGTAGAGAGAGCCTGCCTCAAAAAACGAGAGAGGGGGGGAGGGAGGGAGGGGGAAGGGAGGGAGGAAGATTAGGAAGGAAGGAAGGAAGGAAGGAAGGAAGGAAGGAAGGAAGGAAGGAAGGAAGGAAAGAAGGAGGGAAGGAGGGAGGGAGGGAGGGAGGGAGGGAGGGAGGGAGGGAGGGAATGATTCTAATGTAAAATGAGGATTTTTTTTCCAATAGTTTTCAATGGTCCTAAGACATATAACCACAGATAGTTTCAGACCTGCCTTTCATCAAGAAAACAATCAGCTTGCTCTGATGTGGGGACAGAAGAGCTCACACACTGTGGCAGGAGTGCAAACTGGCACAGTCGCTATCACAATCAATGTGGAGGGTTCTCACAAAGCTGGAACTGGATCTGCCATATGACCCAGGTACCCCACTGCTGGGTATTCACCCCAAGGATCCAGAGTCAACACTACAGAGATACCAATGCATCCAAGTTGTAGCTTCAGTGTTCACAACAGCTAAGAAACCAAACGAGCCTATATGTCCATCAGCAGACGAATGGATAAAAAAAAATGTGGTGCCCTATAGATGGAATTCATGTGGTCATAAAGGAAAATGAAACCGTGACATCTGTGGGAAAATGGATGCAACTGGAAATCACATTAAGCAAAATAAGCCAGACTCAGAAGACAAATGCCATGTTTTCTCTTATATGGATAGAGAGATGGTAATAGAACAGAAGAGGAGAAATAGAGGGAACAGGCATCAGCTGGAAAGAGGAAAAAGAAAGTAGAAAATGAGTGAGAAAAAGTATGATGACACATGACAGTGCCATGATGAAACCCCTTATTTCTATGTCAACCTAGAAAACAACTTTATTATAAATGTGTGTGTGCATGATGTGTTTGCATGCATGGGGTGGGAATGCATGCCCCCGCGTGCCTGTGGAGGTAGGAAGACAACCATGTGGACAGTGTTCTCTCCTTCCATCTTAATGTGAGTTCTGGAGATGGAACTCACACTTCCAGCCTTGTACAGCAAGTGCTTTTCCCCTCAGAAACATCTCTCTGATCTCCCAAATTAATTAAAAAAATCCTCCATAATTGGAATATTATCAGACAGGTGGCACTTGTCCAAAAGCCAATGTTCAGCTTCTACTTAAAAGAACGCACTTCCCCCCACACTGCTTCCCATTTGTCCGTGTCAGACAAGAACTTAAAGAGCTGGAGAAGCAAGGAAAGCTTTATGCTGGGTCCCCCTGAATCCAGCTGCACCCTGCATGCTCTGGCCTGCACTGGTAGAGTAACCACCTGAGCACTCACAGACTTTTCTGCCAATTTCTAGGGATGAAGTTTGAGTATGATCACACAACAAAGAAAAAGATACAATTTAAGCTAGGAACACTGTCAGATATTCTATTTGAAAAGAAGTATCTTGCTTATGTCACATAAAACACAACCTGTGCTTTTAAGCTTTATATGTGAACTGCAGCAGAATTGTAACTATAGATGCATTTTCTAGGAAGCCAAAAAACCCTCAAGGTAGATAATATGCAAGTGTGTCACTACCTATAGCAACTGACTGGGCAATGAAGAAAAATTGTGTTTAATAAAGTTGGTAGATTTCTCAAAAGTATTCATTTATTCAGAGGTCATAATGGACATTGCTAATATGCAGAGAATTATGATAGTCATTGATTGGATTAATTATTTTCCATGTCCATGGGTCCACAAATGTGTGAGAACATGAGATCAGGGTTCACAGCAAGCCTCACAGACACCCTCACTTAAGCCAGTAGCCTCAGTCTAGAGAGTCAATATGGGAGCAGAGTTCATGAGAAGCTGTGCAGCCTAAGAATTTTCCCCTCTCCAGCTGAGATCACAAATGCAGAGGATGTCAAACACATGAACCAGGATTATGATGTAGTCCTGAGTTCAGTCAACAGCAGAAAGAATTTTAAGCCACTGGTCAGGAAAAATTCCAGGTGGCTGCAGAATATGATCCAGTTGGTCAACATCATTTCCCACCCATTGAGACAGCCTGGGACTTAGTTCAATCAATGTACATTCTAGAGACTTGGGGAGGTCTTTAATTTTTGGTTGTATGATGATTGGATAATTGGCTTGTGGATGTACATAGCATGGAATGATACTGCACTCATTTCTTTTTCTATTTTTTCTTTTTTTAATACAAGTGTCTGTTATTATTTATTGTTTGAAATGATCATCCAATTAGAAGAGTTTTGAAGGGATGGGTGAGGAGACAATGATGTGTACGTCCCGTGGAGAAGACTCTGATGTGGTTGGAATAAAGTACAAATTAGAAAGGTAAGGAGATGGTACATTACCAATGGTCAGAAGAGGCATACAGCTAAGACAGGATGACCCAATTGCAAGGATCCTTTTCACCACCAAGTTCCAATGCAGGCACTAAGCTCATGATAGAAAATCATTCACTGCCATTTGTCTTGGAAACAGACACCCAGTGGGGAAAATGAATGATACACAGGACAGCTGTGTTTGGATATAGGAGGAATATTTTTGAAGATGTCAAGATTCCTAAGAGTACGTTTGGATGAGTGAGGGTGCTGATTCAGAACTGCAGGGAGAGGTTTTGCTAGAACCAGTCCACAGCAGCAGCCAATGCTGTTGGTCCAGCACAGAGAGCTTTGGATGGACCACGAACTGTGCCGTGGACAGAACACTGGGAAAGCTGCATGTAGAGCAACAGGGACTGTCAGTGAGGCTGCAGGGTTAGCAGAGGAAGGGGGACTAGTGAGATCATGTTACCAGGGAGATGATCCTGGGAGGCAGGTTCTGGTCACTGAATGAAGTCTGTGCACTGAAAGCCAATCCAAGTGAGGGAGCTAAGGAAATGAATATTCAGAACTCTGGACAGAGGCATCAGCTTGGAGTCTCCATTGGGCTGGTAGCTGATAGTCAGAAGCCAGGATGACACCCTCCCCGAAGATCAAGTAGACTGTAAGGTAAATCATGAGGATGCCTTGCTGGTTTTCCCCAACAGATCTCGGTCTACTCTTCAAAGCAGTTTGGAGAAAAGTGAGGTCCCTGAGTGAAAGAAAAAAAAAGGGGGGGGGGTGCTGGCTAAGAGTGATAATTATGGCTATAACAAATTTTTGAGACATCTTTAATAAAAAGTTTTCATGAACAAGATTTTGTTTTCATGGATGACACCCAGCACGCAACTGTAGATTTGGGGCCCACAATACGGCTCAGTGGTGTACAACTCGCTTCACATGTGATGTCCTGAGTATTTTCAAAACACATGACAGAACGAACAGAAACACACACATTAGGACCTGCAGGCTAATTCTGCCTTCAGAGATGCTTCAATGCAGCACAAAGTGTTCAGGTTTCACCCCAAGGAATCCAACTTATGCGTCAGAGTCACATCCATCTCATTCTGTATGTCATGAGCATGACCTGTTCCAGGAATGAGGAAGAAGAAACAATCTATGTTCAAACCCATTTCTCTGAAAGAGCCTGTAGAGTCTACAGAGGACCCAAGAGAGTCTGTAGAATTCACTGAAGGACCAGCATCAAGGACATAGCATCATCCCTCAGCCAATGCTGTGCCTACTCCTGCTCTCTACCTCAGAACTTCTTAAGTGGACTTTGTGGAAATTGGCCCACCTATTGAAACGATGAAGGGTGACTTATGGGCTTAGTTTAGAAAGGCAAAAGTCACAGCAATCGAGTTTGAAGTGAAAAAAAAACATGGAAATTGTCCCTATGGTACCCTGACATGCTTATCCCTAATTGAAACCCTTGTTAGAAAACACTAGAGAACCCTGTCTGGGAGAGGCCATGAACCTGAGTTCCCACCATAGATCTTAAAATCCAGCCCCTCTGACTTGGAAACAGCATGGTCCTGAGGGTAAGGGCAACCATGGATCCCAGGACCTAGAGTGAATTCAGGTTTGCCCTATAGTGAAACTATGGGAAACCCTCAATGTCCTATGTAGAGGAGATGGTAGCTAAGAAAAGTGTAGGGTGGAATGATGTTCAGTAGCATTAATGCTATTTTCATAGCTGAGAAAGTGTGCATCAGTGGCTCCATGCTCTGTCCTCCTGGGCCTTCTGAATTTACCCCAGTTCACCTACACATGTACATTCACTGCTTAAAGACAAGGATGTGTTCTGAAACATGCAAAATCCCAGTTACTTTTTATTGCCACAACAAAAATACCAAGACTAGGCAACTTACAGAAGGAAGGCTGGTTTCATACTTACAGTTCCAGAGGGAAAAGACTCCGTCATGCCTGGGAGGCATGGCAGGAAGTGGCAGGTATGGCAGCAGGAGCAGCGAGCTCAAAGGCAGGTGGTAAACGGGAAAGTGGGAGGAGACTATAAAACTCAAAACCCACCCCCAGTGACGTACTTCCTCTAGTGAGGCTCCACTTCCCAAAGACTCTACAACTGCCCCAACAGCTATACCAACTGGGGACCGAGAGATCAAATACCACAGCATTTGGGAGACATTTCTCTTAAACATTTATTTATTATGTATACAATATGCCTACATATATACCTGCATGCCAGAAGGGCACAAGATTGAATTATATATGGTTGTGAGCCACCATGTGGTTCCTGGGAATTGAACTCAGGACCTCTGGAAGAGCAGTCAGTGCTTTTAACCTCTGAGCCATCTCTCCAACCCTGGGAGACATTTCTCATCCAGATCACCAATGTGGTTAAGGTGACCAGGTCATTGTGTGAACATGCACCTGCACACAGCTAGACAATATAGGCTAATGCACCCATGTTGTCTCCAAGGACAACAAAGAAAGAGTGAGTATCAGGTGCATGAGGCTGTTGCTGCACAACAGGAAAGACTCTTGTACACTAGCGTGGTTAACCAGAAGAAGTGCGTTGGAGTAAGTACAAACCAGGAATGGAGAGATTCTTTACCACCATCAAAGCCTGTATAGAATTCTGTGTGCTGCGGTTTCATGTGAATTGCAGCACAGTAGTTTTCCATACAGCAGTGCCATCCACATGTGAGCAGTGCCCTGGTATATGGCGGTCCCAAGGCTATGGTGTCACTTGACAATAGTAGTTTTTCTACTCCGTTACACTTTCATGGAGTGCAGACATGCACACAGACAAAGCACCCATATCCATAAATATGTTAGTATTTTTTTATCTTAATCCAACATTCAATTTGTAATACACCCCATGGAATTTTCCACTTTGTCTCAAAGGAAAAGAAGCAACACTAACCAGGGTTACACTGGAGCTGGGAGAGGCTCAGACTCCAGCTCCGTCTTCACAAGCTGTGTGAGTGTGGACACACTATCTTAGTCTGAGACTCGGCTCTTCATCTATTACGTGTGTCTCAAAGGAGGAGTAAAGGCCAAGAGCAGAGAGTGGATGTTCATAAACTACAGTCACCCAACACACACTGACAACCACGCATTGTGTGCACTGCACGTAGAGACAGACCGGGCAGGAAAGCTCGGGACACTGCACTGCTCACAGAGTGCACTGCACACAGAGACAGACAGGAAAGCTCGGGACACTGCACTGCACACAGAGTGCACTGCACACAGAGACAGACAGGAAAGCTCGGGACACTGCACTGCTCACAGAGTGCACTGCACACAGAGACAGACAGGAAAGCTTGGGACACTGCACTGCACACAGAGTGCACTGCACACAGAGACAAACAGACAGGAAAGCTCAGGACACTGCACTGCTCACGGAGTGCACTGCACACAGAGACAGACAGACAGGAAAGCTCGGGACACTGCACTGCTCACGGAGTGCACTGCATAGAGACAGACAGGAAAGCTCGGGGCACTGCACTGCACACAGAGACAGACAGGAAAGCTCAGGACACTGCACTGCTCACAGAGTGCACTGCACAGAGGCAGACAGGAAAGCTTGGGACACTGCACTGTTCACGGAGTGCACTGCACACAGACACAGACAGGAAAGCTCAGGGCACTGCACTGCTCACAGAGTGCACTGCACACAGAGAGAGACAGGAAAGCTCAGGGCACTGCACTGCTCACAGAGTGCACTGCACACAGAGAGAGACAGGAAAGCTCGGGACACTGCACTGCTCACAGAGTGCACTGCACACAGAGAGAGACAGGAAAGCTCAGGACACTGCACTGCTCACGGAGTGCACTGCACACACAGAGAGACAGGAAAGCTCGGGACACTGCACTGCTCACAGAGTGCACTGCACAGAGACAGGAAAGCTCAGGACACTGCACTGCTCACGGAGTGCACTGCACAGAGACAGGCAGGAAAGCTCGGGACACTGCACTGCTCACAGAGTGCACTGCACAGAGACAGACAGGAAAGCTCGGTGCACTGCACTGCTCACGGAGTGCACTGCACACAGACACAGACAGGAAAGCTCAGGACACTGCACTGCTCACGGAGTGCACTGCACACAGAGACAGACAGGAAAGCTCAGGACACTGCACTGCTCACGGAGTTCCAGCTGTTGCTCTTGGGAGCTTGCTCTCAGCAGTGACCACAAGGCAGAAAAGTGCCACACTGAGTAACAGACTGAAAGGGAAGGGAAGGCTGGAAATGGTCACATGCTGGTGAGCCAGGCTAAAGACCGCCCTGGACCAGGAAGAGCATGCGGGTAGATTGTACACCGAAGTTCTCACAATCAGACTGGGAGTCCTGACCAGCAACGACTTTAAGACTTTGTTAGGCAATGGAGGTCTTTGTGAATAAAAAGAACAATGAACTGAGAAATAAACGGCGGGTCTGGGCACTGTTTCTGGCTCTGTCACTTCTTAGCAGCCTAGTATGGTTACGTCTATCTGGTTTCCACAGCTGTTAAATTATTGCTCTCCCTAATCTAATCCAAATCTAAAATTCTACATATCTAGTCATTTCAAGGAGTATGTTACCTAAGAATGTCCAGTAATTATTTTTACACAATTTATTCGCATAAATAAAACTAGAGAGAAGAACTGTGCACACTTACTCTTAATTGGGGGCACCTGGATTTGGCCAGCACTCCCATGAACATGTCAGGAGTCTTAAATTCTTGGAGAAATAAAACCACATCCTACAAACAAAAACGATTAGCAACTTAGATGCTGCATACTGCTCAAGCTCCATAGCTCAGACAACCCTAAAAGTTTAATTTCATGCTTACTTCCTTTCATCCACAGGGAAAAATCAAAGGTCAGGAACTGTGTCAAAAAGACACAGTAAGCCAAGAAGTGGTGGTGCACACCTTTAATCCCAGCACTTGGGAGACAGAGACAGGTGGATCTCTGTGAGTCCGAGGCCAGCCTGGTCTACAGGACAGCCAGGACTACAAAGAGAAACCTTGTTTTGAAAAATACAAAACAAAAAAACCCAACCAAATAAAAAGACAAACATACCAGAAGAGCCTTTGTGGTACCCTAGTCCCAAGACAGTAGAACAAACCCATAAGCAAATCTAACCCTGACTGAGACACACCAGAGAATAGCCCTCCTTTTATTCTGCACCGAATACATTTTTTCTGTCCATCCAGAATTCTCATTAACTTACCCAAACACATTTGCTGACTGCCAGATTTAAGTTAGAAGCTGGGGATGAGAAAGGGGAATGGGGAAGGAGTCAACTCCTAAATCCTACCCTGTAAGAACTTAAAACTGAGATAAGTGCTACTGAGCTACATCCAATATTGGGACTTGGGTTTCCAAAATCCTTCAAAGAAAAAAAATAATAAAGTGCGGGGTGGGGGAGGGGGCGGGGAGTGGTAATTAACAGAAAAAAATTCTGTTCACAAAGTAACTATAGTAGCCTGGAACTTTCTCCCTGGAGATTTTGTTCCACCCACATCACCTAAAGGGGTACACCACACAGGTGAACCTAGAGTGGACATGTGACCCCAAAGAGATGGCACTCACCTAGGAATGTAAGGTACTAAAGCTAAATCTGTTAGCTGTTATGCCAATTATAAACCACACACTACATAATAAAGTTTCAGTCGATGATGACTACATATATGTGTATGTATGTGTACATGTATATATACATGTATATGTGTATGTCGGTGGCCCCATAAAATTATACTGCCTAGTGATGTCATAGCTATCTTAGTTCACATTTATGTTAAATACACTATGCTGTCCATAGGATGAAACTGTATATAGGTTCAAAGCACAATTTTGACATTAATAGCTCCTGGGACTCCATACCCTGAACCACAAACTGGAGAGACTATAGTCCCTTGAAGAGCGAAGGAATGAATCTTTTTAAAACCTCTTCACTCTTGAGTCTTTTCAAAATTTCACTTCCATCTTCATACCTCATCCATGGACATATCCCAGACTCTGCAAATTTCATTCTCCATTTCTTCAGCAAGCTCCATCTGCTGCTCATCATCATCTGAGCCGGACTTGTCACTTTCAAGTGTGACAATCTTCAGAAACATAAAGAAAAAAAGATCAATTAAAATACTCAGAGTTCTCCAAGTAATATTATCACTTAGAAGTCTCCAAGAGAGTATCCCTAAAGCATTTCCTCTGGCAAAATAGTTTCTAAAAACTAGAGCCTTGGATAGATCTACACGTTCTATATTCTTGGAGTAAACAGTGTCTGTAGGCAACAGAAAAACACAGGAATGAAATGTCAACAATATAACTTTCGCTTTCAAACAGTTTAGGATTAATGTAGAAAAGACATGGAAACTGAGTCAGAATAGAGAAGGCGGACTTAGCTGAACTGGTGAAAAGAGCTATGGGAGGAAAAATGAAGGACCAATGACATGTTCCTGGGAGAAGAAAGACATTTCTCTTAAAAGAAGAATGTGAACTCTCATGGAAGGGCAGGACTCTGTCCTCGGGAAATGAAATGAGCGTTCAGAGGTGCCTTCAAGAGTTCAGAAAGTGCCGGGCGGTGGTGGCACACGCCTTTAATCCCAGCACTCAGGAGCAGAGGCAGGCGGATCTCTGTGAGTTTGAGGCCAGCCTGGTCTCCAAAGTGAGTTCCAGGAAAGGTGCAAAGCTACACAGAGAAACCCTGTCTCGAAAAACCAAAAAGAGTTCAGAAAGCACAGTACAGGTCTGGAGATGACCAACAGACTACTGGTGATGGAACACAACGTTAAGTTAAGTAAAAGGAGGCTGAAGGGGGTGCAACCAGACTTGGGGCCCCAGTTAAGACTATCTATCTATCTATCTTTTTTTTTTTTTAATGTAAAGCTGTTCAGTCTGCATGTAGTCTCTATAGTCTGTCTGGTGATTGCAGAAGACGAAAGTGGGCATAGCATCCCCTGGAACTGGAATTACAGACAGTTTTGAATCACCGTGTGGGTGCTGGGAACCGAACTCTGGTCTTTTGTAAGAGCAGTCAGTGTTCTTAAGTGTCGAACCACCCCTCCAGAATTCTGTCTCCAGACCCTGAGAGAGAATGATTAGTCTGTCACCTCTCCAGGAATCAAGTTTTCTCTTATGAGCAACTAAAGTATCCTTTAAGCTGGGCAGTGGTGGCGCATGCCTTTGATCCCAGCACTCGGGAGGCAGAGGCAGGCGGATCTCTGTGAGTTCGAGGCTAGCCTGGGCTACAGAATGAGTTCCAGGAAAGGTATAAAGCTGTTACACAGGGAAACCCTGTCTCGAAAAACCATATATATATTTATTTATTTAAAATGTGTGTGTGTGTGTGTGTGTGTGTGTGTGTGTGTCTCCCTTAAAAGTAATAAAAAGGAAAATTGTTTTGTAGAAAATGACTCCGAAAAAATAACAAAAACAAAAACAGGAATTGGCGGTATGCAGAAAAATCTGACAGTTCCTGTAAACCAAACACATTTCAAGCACTCTACTGTCATTATAATCTCAGTCTACATAAAACCCTTGTGTACGATAATACTGTTATCCTATTTTATACAAAGTGTGAAAGAAACCGAGGCTCTGTGTTAACGAGTCTCGCTTCCAGCATGGGATGAGCTCGCGTCTTGGAGATCAGGGCTGTCTGACTCCAAACTGCACTCCACTGTGACAAGAGCCGACGAAACGGGAATGGCAGAGTCTCGACTTCGGAAGTGACAATGGGGCTGGGACGCAAAATCCGAGTAAAGTATGTGTGTGGCGGTGCTCTGGGAAGTGAGGAAATTGGCACCGCGAACGACGCCGAAGAGCCAGTGCTTGCTGTAGACCGTGCTCCCAATGCAGTCTCCCCCGGCCAGGTCCTCCTCGTCCTCCTGATCGCAGCTAGGCGGCGGAGGCGACGGGTTACGGTCCATGCTGGCGCGCAGGAGCCACGCCGGAAGCCCGGAGGAGGCGAGAGGACGCGCCAGAGAGCCCGACGCACCCAGCGCGGCCCGAACAGCGCCCCCTGCCGTCAGGTTCCTGCAGAACGGGTGGGACTCGCCCCCAAAGTGTCCACCCAGGACCAGGCGTGGGCATGGAATGCACACATCAGCATTACCTTTGTCTGGACCGAAGAGGGGAAGGGAAGAGGAGGAAAAAAGAGGAGGAAAAGAAGGATGGAGATGCTTGGACGTGGGACTTCAATACAAGCTTATTCTGGATGAAGAACCAAATATATAAAACACAATTTTTACGTCTAGAAGAAACTGTAAAGAACCTTTTATGACCTCAGAGATAGAAAGGGTTTTCTTAAAATACACAGGAGCCTAATGTGAGAAACTGCCACATTTCTCAGACTGGGGAGATGGCTCCGCGGTTAAGAGCACTCACTGGTCTAACAGAGGATCCGGTTCCTGTTCCAGCATCCACAATGGCAGCTCACACCCCTCTGTATCTCCTGTTCCCCGGGGATCCGATGCTGCCTTCTGGCCTCTGCCGGCACCAGACGTGCACAGACACACGTACAGGCGGAACACATAAAAAAGTAATTGCTACGTTTCTATCATTCTGCATAAGGCTCAGCTGGACATGGTAGCTCACACCTGTGACCTCAGCTCCTGAGAGGCTGAGGAAGGGCGTTGTCACAAATTTAAGGCAGTCTGTGCTTCACAACGAGACGCTGTCTAATGATGATATGTAGGTCTTCAAATTGGGGAAAAATCAGTCTATAAATAACACAGGCTCAGGACCAAGAATAACAAAATCTTATAACTAATAAATCAGTAAGAAAGAGACAACTCATTAAGAAAACAGACAGAACATAGAAATAGGCAACTCACAAAAGAGGAGTCAAAACTGAAGGGACTGTTAAAAGGATCTCCAAGTCTGGCTTATGTAAAATGCACGAAGGTCGGGAACAGAGCTCAGTGGAAGAGCACACGTGTGCCAACTATGCCCGAGGCCCTGGGTTCAGTCCCCCTTCACAAAGATGCGGACATTCCATGGAGATGTAAATGTAAATCAGTGTAAGTTACCACTTTGCATCCCCACAGCTGAAATCTGACCACTCCAAGTATAAACAGGATGGCGGAGAGGGGAGACTTCCACACACTGAAGAGAGACTTCACCTGAGCACAGCTACTTTGCAGGGCAGTGTGATCAAAGCTACTTGATTTCAAGAATGGTGACCTATTTTTTAAGGTTTGAAATGTGTCCTATCTGCACATTTTTAAAGACACAGACAAGGCTAGGACAAAAGGAAAACTACTGGAGGCCATTATACAGACCAGATGTTGGCACTGTTTTGTGAAACCTTCGTTTCTGCTGCACACAAAAAGCCAAGGGTTTCACCGAGCTTCTGTCTTGTTACACACACACACCACACATCATATACATCACACACCACACACACTCACCACATACACCACACACACACACACACACACACATACACCACACACCACACATCACATATATATAGATGTAACCAACCGTCTTATTAAATAAGAAACACAGAAACAATGTAAAAGAGAAAGCCGAGAGGTCAGAGCTCAGAGCTAAAATCTCACCCTTCCTCCTGCTGTCCCAGCTTCGCGAAAAGAGAGACCTACTTCCTGTCGGTTCGTTTTTTTTTATAGTATGTTGTTCTGCCTTCTCATTGGTTGTAAACCCAAACACATGACTGCCTCGTCACTGTCTGAATGTACAGCCCCCTAGGTCTTAAAGGCATATGTCTCCAATGCTGACTATATCCCTGAACACACAGAGATCTTATGGGATTAAAGGCGTGTGCCACCACCGCCACACTCTTGCTATGGCTCTAATAGCTCTGACCCTGAACACACAGATATCTATGGGATTAAAGGCGTGTGCCACCACCGCCACACTCTTGCTATGGCTCTAATAGCTCTGACCCCCAGACAACTTTATTTATTAACATACAATCAAAATAATAATTCAGTACAATTAGATTACCACCACATTTCCCCTTTTCTATTTTAATAAAAAGAAAAAAAGCAAAAGGTTATAACTAACAAAAGAAAAACTATATACAAAAGTACAATAACTATATACAATATATACAAGTAATAAATACCTAAACAGGTATTTGACAAATCAGAGAAAATAATTCCATTATCTATCCTATTTTGGTAAATCCAAGATGTATCTAATGCACTTTCTATCCTAATTAATTTTCAACTATAACTAACTAATCTTCAACCATAACTAACTAATCTTCAACTCCCTCAGAGACCCAAGAAGGGAATAATATTAGCTAACAAAAATAAAAACAGGAAGTGCATGCAAGCAACTTCCAAAAAATTTTGTGAGTTAACAGAAATAGCCAGCTGCCTGGGCAGTCACCTGAGGTTTCTCCGCAGTGTTGGGGCATCATCTTCAGCCTATAGGCTTAGTGTATCTGACAGACTCATTTGTGAAGTAGGATGTATACAAGGTCAACAGTTCAACCTCACATTGGGTGAGAGCAGTCCACGTACCAGAAACACCTGAATTCCACTAGTGTCCTGTCATGATTCAGGATTTTAAATTCTGGAAATTGTTGACAGTTTTTTAATTCAGCTGTCCATTCTTCTTGGCTGTGTATATATGGCTTCATCTCAGCATCCCCTTCTTCTCCACATCCCTCTATTAAATGCCAGTCTACTTTTGAGAGGCATGAGCTTTCAGCTGCTGTTCCATTGTACAACAGAATCCATCGGCCCTCTGCCTGTTAAGCTGCCTTCAAAGAAAAGGGCACTGTACCTTTTCCGGATGCGAAGGCCACTTCAGGGATGGGGCCATATTGTCCTGGCCTCAGAAGATGCCTTTTGATAAAGCCATAACCACACTTGTTTTGGCAAGAATCAGTAGTCCCTTGTTTCGTGATCTGTCTGTCCATTTTGTCCTGTTGATTCGAGGATACTTTGTTGTCCAGTGGCTAACTTTTGCCAGAATGAAAGTTGACTCCATATGCAGTTTCTTCAGTGCCCATATTTTCTCTAAAGTAGATTGGTACTGCCAGGAGACGACATGTCTCAAAAAAGAAAAATTTTCTAAGTTATTAAAACATTTTAAATGCCATATTCTGTAGATCTCTGAAGGGTTTGAAGATGACCTGTCTAAAACATCTCTGCTCAATTTTTAAAACATATCCAATATGACTACAAGTTCTATGATAATGTCTAACTACTAGCTTTCATTTCTTTATATCCTAATAGTTGATAATAATAACATTCAAGGATCAGAAATTTGCATTACATTGTTAAATGGATGGAATAAATACAATTAGAAATATACATATAGCATTTTCTAACAATATCAGTTTCAAATTTGTGTACAATATAAAACAATTCAATCCAATGTAAAGTATTTAAAACTAGTAATTGTCTTTTTCTTTTCTTTCTTTCTCTTTTTTTTTTTAAACAAGAACCTTAAATCTAATCTCCTTTGCTTAGCCTTTTTCCTAACCCTTGACAATAACTTGTAACCAACCCCCCTAAATACTGAAAATTATCCCAGACCCAAAACCCATTAAAAAGACCAAAAAACCACCCGCCCCACACCACCTCTTTGGGAATGTGGGCGTCGTATTCTTAAAATTGCTTCCTGCTGGGTATGGGCGAAGTTTTCTTTATCCTGAAAGAAAAATTTTAGGTTAATTGTCAAATTCTAGGAGAGGTAACTATATCCTTCATTATCCAGTCTGTGTATAATGCCAAAGTTCAGGGTTTATCTCAAGTCCTTATTCAAGTAGTCTTTGAGACTGGATCATCTCAGCTAGTCATCTCAAATTTGCTCTGAGCACCTTGTAGTTCAAAGCTGATCTATGGATGATGTTTGTCAGCTTAATGATATTATTATTGTCCACGTGGAATTGTTGTTGTTGTGTGGCCCCATCTTCTTTCTGGAGACTTCAGTTGATGTTAGGCCTGGCCATGATTTCCTGCAGAAAACTGATAAGAGACTCGAACACAAAAACATATATATGCAGCTAGCCTTTTTTCTAGAATTAGTTAGTACTCTATGTGACCATTCATATCTTAACAAAGTTTAAAATGTATATATATATTAATCTTGTAAATTTTGATATAAAATTTATACTTTGAGAAAAGTTTAAAGAATCAGAATAGAATCAAAGAGTTGAGATTAGTAATAGAATAGTCCCTTAATTAATTTTGCTTTTGTCCTGTACCATAGCAGAAGATGGCTCTTATTCTGGCATGATACAGGGAGTTTGCATTTTCCTTTTAACAACATGCTTGATTTTAAAGAAGGAGAGAGCCATTCTTCAACTCCAAAGTCAGCTTTAAATTTTAATTGAACTGGGACTGTTAGAAGACCAATAGTGTTAAATCTTTAGAGAAAGCAGAAACAAACATTTAGGAAGACATAAAAATTTTTTAGATAATATATACCCATACACCGTTTCACTCTGTTTCTTGGGATAGATGATTTGTCCCTTTTCTTCAGTTGTCTCATTTGTCCAGTGTTCTTCAGATTCCTTAACCTTCATTCTCCTAAAAGACAAAAACAAAAACCTTTCCCCAAGACTAATTTTGGGGATGTTTCCTTTTGACAAGTTATTATCTGATTAAATGAAAAGGCATGTGTTATTGATACAAGTTAGTTTAAATTGGATGTTCATGCTGGTTGATGAACTATCACCTCCTCAATTAAGAGGTCTCTCTTGTTCAAATCGAACCTTTATCAATTTTGATGGTACCCACAGCTTATCTTCTCCTGTAGAAACAAAAGCAAAACCTCGTCCCCAATGTAATACATACCCTGGTTTCCATTCTGAGGTCAGCACATCCTTAAAGTATATAGGCTGATTTAATTCTGTAATTTTTTCTATTATCCAATGTCTCTCTGCAGCTGTTGTTCCTTTCTCATTGGCATTCAGAAAATTCAAAGTTAGAAGAGCATTATGCAGTCTATTTCTGGGGGTTTTTGTTACCCATTTCTGTTTATTTAGCATATCCTTTAGAGTTCTGTTTGATCTTTCTATAACTGCTTGACCTGTAGGATTATGTGGTATGCCTGTAATATGCTTTATATTGTAATAAGCAAAAAACTGTTTCATTTTAACAGAGACATATGATGGAGCATTGTCAGTTTTGATTTGTGCAGGTATACCCATGATGGCCATAACTTCTAGCAAATGAGTGATTACAGAATCAGCTTTTTCAGAACTCAAAGCAGTTGCCCATTGAAATCCTGAATAAGTATCGATAGTGTGGTGTACATATTTCAATTTTCCAAATTCTGCAAAGTGAAACACGTCCATCTGCCAGATTTCATTTCTCTGAGTACCCTTTGGGTTACATCCTGCTGGTAATGGCATTTGATTGTAGAAGGAACAAGTAGGACATTTCTTTACTATTTCTTTGGCTTGTTGCCAGGTTATGGAAAAATCCTTTTTTAAACCTTTACTATTGACGTGATGTTTTTTATGAAATTCTGAGGCCTCCAGCACATTTCCTATCAATAATTTATCAATCTCATCATTGCCTTGTGCTAGAGGGCCTGATAGACCAGTATGGGATCGAATGTGAGTTATATATAAAGGATGATTCCTTTTCCTGATTGTATCTTGTAATTGAATAAATAGTGAAGTTAATTCTGAAGCATCAGGGATAAATTCTGCAGTCTCAATATGTAACACCACTCTTTCAGCATACTGAGAGTCAGTTACTATGTTGAGAGGTTCTGAAAAATCCATTAATACCAACAGAATAGCATACAATTCTGATTTTTGAACTGAATTATACGGACTTTGAACCACTTTACTTAAATTTTCTGATTTGTAACCTGCCTTTCCTTCTTTGTTGGCATCTGTATAAAATGTACGAACTCCAGATATGGGTTTTTGCCGTACAATTCGAGGCAAGATCCAATCAGCTCTCTCTATAAGATCAATTCTATTGCTTTTGGGATATTTGCTGTTAATTTCTCCCAAAAAATTACTGCAAGCTCTTTGCCAAGGTTCACTTTCTGTCCATAATTTTTCAATGTCCTCCTTAGTTAATGGTACGACAATTTCTGCTGGGTCTATGCCTGCTAATTGACGAAGTCTCAGTTTTCCTTTGTAAATCAAGTCAGAGATTTTTTTCCACATAAGTTTTTAATTTTTTATTTGGTTTATTTGGTAAAAATATCCATTCCAATATAATATCTTCCCTCTGCATTAATATTCCAGTAGGAGAACGCCTAGAAGGTAAAATAACCAAAATGTAATCCAGCTTTGGATCAATACGACCCACGTGTCCTTCATGCACTTTCTTTTCTACCAAGGCCAATTCTTTCTCAGCTTCAGGTGATAATTCTCTTGGACTATTTAAGTCCTTGTCACCTTCTAAGGTTCTGAACAAATTAGTCAGTTCATCATTTTTTACCCCAACAATAGTTCGTAGATGAGAAATATCTCCAAATAATCTTTGAAAGTCATTAAGAGTCTGTAGTCTATCTCTCCGAATTTGCACCTTTTGGGGTCTAATTTTTTGTAGCTCTATTTTATATCCTAAATAATTAATAGAATCTCCTCTTTGTATCTTTTCAGGAGCAATTTGTAATCCCCAGCAAGGCAAAATTTTCTTTACTTCTTCAAATATTATTTCTAAAGTATCTGCATTTGAGTCAGCTAGTAAAATATCGTCCATATAATGATAAATTATAGATTTAGGAAATTTTTTACGTATCACTTCCAATGGCTGTTGTACAAAATATTGGCACAGAGTTGGGCTATTCAACATTCCCTGAGGGAGGACCCTCCATTGAAATCTTTTAACCGGTTGAGAATTATTATAAGTAGGCACTGTAAAAGCAAATCTTTCTCTGTCTTTTTCTTGTAAGGGTATTGAAAAGAAACAGTCTTTTAAATCAATAACTATGAGAGGCCATCCTTTTGGTAACAGAGTAGGCAAAGGCATCCCAGATTGTAGAGAGCCCATTGGCTGAATTACTTTGTTAATTGCTCTAAGGTCTGTTACCATTCTCCATTTACCAGATTTCTTTTTAATAACAAATACAGGAGAATTCCAAGGGCTGGTTGATTCTTCAATATGCTGAGCATTTAACTGTTCTTCTACCAGCTCTTCTAAAGCCTGGAGTTTCTCTGTTGTTAAAGGCCATTGCTGGACCCATACAGGCTTGTCTGTTAACCATTTTAAAGGTAGAGCTGTTGGTGTCTTTGGAAGATCATCAGTTATTGTGCCCTGTTCTTGTATAATATGGATGGCTGGTGACCACTCATTAGAACAATATCTTCTAATATTTCTCTCAGTAACATGTACTAGTTTATGATTTGTTTCTGAGATTGGAGGGATGTTAATCTTAGTATTCCATTGTTGCAACAAGTCTCGACCCCACAGGTTCATAGTTATGTTAGCCACATATGGTTTTAATTTTCCTCTCTGTCCTTCTGGACTTATACATTCGAGCCATCTTGCACTCTGTTTCACCTGAGATAATGTCCCAATTCCTAACAGTTGAATGTTTACCTCCTGAAGAGGCCAAGTTGGATGCCAAAATTCTGGTGCAATTATGGTAACGTCCGCACCTGTGTCTACCAGACCAGACAACAAAACACCATTTATTTTTATTGTTAATTTTGGTCTTTGTTCATTAATAGAAGTTTGCCAAAAATTTTTCTTTATGTTTTCTCCTGAATTTTCTATTCTCTCTGTTTCATCATCCTGACCAGCATGATTTATTCCAATAGGCATTTGGTTATTTAATCGCTCTCCAGAGCAGGCATTTCCTCTATGGCTGCAGGAAAGGTTTGAACTGGATTTGCACTGGGGGCCTGCCTGAGGCCCCTCTGGGAGTTTCCCAAAGACTGAGGCAAAGGATTACCCTGTCTGTCCTTTGTTGATCTACATTCGTTGGTCCAGTGTTTTCCCTTACCACACCTTCTGCATACTCCAGAAGGAAGGGGCATTCTGTTGCCATTGTTCCTTGAAGAAACATTGTTTCTGGGAATGACCTGTCTACAGTCCCTTTTCAAATGTCCTTGCTTTCCACATCCAAAACTTCTAACACTCCTCAAACCTTTTGAAATTACTTCTCCTACCCATGTATCATCATGCTCATCAGCTTCAACATTAATTGTTTCTCTAATCCAATCTTCCATAGGTGCAGATCTTGCCCTTAATGGCCTGATTATTCTTTTGCATGCTGCATTCGCATTCTCAAAGGCCAAAGATTCAATTATTGCCTTACCAGCTTCTGAATCCGAGACCATTCTCTTTACTGCTGAAGCCAGTCTTTGTAAAAAATCTGTAAAAGACTCTTTTGGGCCTTGCTTCACCTTTGTAAATGACTCAGATTTTTTTCCTGGTTCCTCAACTTTGTCCCATGCATTCAAGGCTGCCGTTCGACATAAAATTAGGGTTTGGACATCATATAAACATTGTGTTTGTGCTGAAGCATATTGGCCTTCGCCCATAAGCTGATCCTGGCAAACTTGTATTCCTTTATCCCTCCATTGTTTTTCTATGTTTTTAGCCTCCTCCTTAAACCAAGTCAGAAATTGAAGTCTCTGGCTGGGTTCCAGAACACCTTGTGCAAGGTCCCGCCAGTCCTGTGGTACTATCCTATTATATGTTGACCAAGAGTTTAACATTTGCTTTACATATGGGGAATGCATGCCATAAGATACTATTGCCTCCTTAAACCTTTTTAAATCCAACATTTCAATTGGAGCCCAAGTATTTTGTGTAGCCATTTGATCAGGCATCTGCTGTACGGTTACAGGATAAATTAAGGGTGACTGTGTGAAAACAGGCTTTCTTTCTGCAACCTTATGATCCCGACTTGAAACAACTTCACTGTTAATTTCTTCTGTCTGAATTTTTACAGGTTTAACAAGTTCTTCTAAAGCTGTTATTCTGGCACTTAAATTGACTATCTTTTTAAATATTAAAATGTGGATTATTATAGTGATAAGGTGCATAATTCCACCAATACTAATATTATATAGTTGTTCCATTGCCAGACTGCCTAAAATTTCGAACAAAAACCAATTTTCTTCCAATGTACACATAAAACCCATTTGTTTTTTAATGTGGAAAAAATTCTCTTTTAGATAGTTTCCTTTAAAATATCTGATATGTTATGACTTACCAAATCTGTGTAGAACAGTAGAAATCCAAGGGGATTTTCAAAGCAGCCACCTAGTGTCCCAGGTGTAAATCCAGAGAGAGAGAGAGAGAGAGAGAGAGAGAGAGAGAGAGAGAGAGAGAGAACAAGAAAGCGTAGCTGGCTAAAGTTTAAATGCAGCCACGTGTTCCCTCTTGTGCCGAGTCAAGGCTTGGGTCTGACTTCCTTAAGCTCCGACCACGTGCGTTGGCTTTACAGGCAGGGCCCTGTTCGGCAGGGCAGGTCTGAGTTGTTTGTAGCCCCGGCTTTAAGCAAGCAGGATTTAAACAAGCAGCTCACCGATAGTCCAGCCTGAGGTCAAGCAGAACTAGACCCAGGCTAAGAAGCCGCTGCTCGGACTAAGAAGCCGATCGCCGCCGGCCGCCGCGGGCCGCCTGCCGCCCTTGCGGGAAAGCGGACCTGCCGCCAAGCCAAGCAGTTTTTAATGGATTCTTGTCACGTTGGGCGCCAGATATAGATGTAACCAACCGTCTTATTAAATAAGAAACACAGAAACAATGTAAAAGAGAAAGCTGAGAGGTCAGAGCTCAGAGCTAAAATCTCACCCTTCCTCCTGCTGTCCCAGCTTCGCGAAAAGAGAGACCTACTTCCTGTCGGTTCGTTTTTTTTATAGTATGTTGTTCTGCTTTCTCATTGGTTGTAAACCCAAACACATGACTGCCTCATCACTGTCTGAATGTACAGCCCCCTAGGTCTTAAAGGCATATGTCTCCAATGCTGGCTATATCCCTGAACACACAGAGATCTTATGGGATTAAAGGCGTGTGCCACCACCGCCACACTCTTGCTATGGCTCTAATAGCTCTGACCCCCAGACAACTTTATTTATTAACATACAATCAAAATAATAATTCAGTACAATTAGATTACCACCACACATATACATCACATACACACCAAATACATACACATACACCACACACCACACACACACCGCATACACCACACACACATACACACACACACACACACACACACACACACACTGTACA
The DNA here is from genome assembly GCF_049852395.1 of Peromyscus maniculatus bairdii. NCBI lineage: Eukaryota > Metazoa > Chordata > Mammalia > Rodentia > Cricetidae > Peromyscus > Peromyscus maniculatus. Next base: position 54,471,793 of record NC_134852.1, on the reverse strand, counting down.
AATCTGTACACATACATACACCACACACACACACACACACACACACACACACACACTGGGCAAGGGGAGGAGTGTATTTAACAACTGCCATGTTGAGGTACATCAACCATTTTTATGGTTTATACATTACATCATCTTACATTTCAGCATCTACTTGTGGGTTTTTAGTCTTTGTTTGACTCTTTGTTTGAACAGGGTCAAGCTACATAGCCCAGGCTAGCCTGCTACTCACCATCCTCAGGCCACCACCTCCAGCAGCTAGGATTGTAGGCAGGTGCCATCATGCCCAGCAACTCCAGGTGAAATTTTGTTTTGGGTTTTGTGGGCTTTGAACTCTTTTATCTGTGGGTCACACTACTACACTGATGTTTGCATACATGCTTTGTGAATTTTCTCTTCTCTTAGAATCCCAGGGGCAGGAAATTGGATTAATTGTGACTCTTGCTTATGGTATCTTCTGATTTGTCATTATCCAACCAAGCTTTCCTGGTCCTTCTCTCTCAGAATTACTTTCTATAACCAGAACGTAGTTATTCTTTTCTCTCTTTTCTTTTTCCCAACACCCCTTTCTGTTGTCCTTGAATGAAAACACAGGTCAATTCATGCTTCTCTGGTTACTCATAGGAAATCAACAATCTTGCATGATTTTAAACCATGAGCTTGAAGACTTAGTTGAATTAACCATGAGGACTGCAGACCTTGGGACCACATAACATTGGGATTTCCCACTCACTTAGAGTGCGTTTTCTCTCCCTTTCCTAATCCAGCTCATGCTGAATAGGCTCTGTAGGTAGGGGACGGTGACTTTGTTTTCTTGTCCGCGTTCTTCCGCACACAGATCGCCAGCTGCTCTTTCTGACCCCTCCTGGAAGGAGAAGGGGCATGCAGAAGTGAGAGGCCCGAAAGGAAGAAAAAGTCGTACCCGTGACTATTTCATAAAATGGTTCTGTGTCCTCTGGGCCTAACAGGTATTTTAGCTGACACCACATATGTGTATGTGATATGTGTATGTGGTGTGTGTGGTATATGTGTTTGTGGTGTATGTATGTGTGTAATATGTGTATGTGGTGTGTGTGGTATATGTGTGTGTGGTGTATGTGTGTGTGATATGTGTATGTGGTGTGTGTGGTGTGGGGGGGTGGTATGTGGTGTATGTGTGTGTGATATGTGTATGTGGTGTGTGTGGTATATGTGTTTGTGGTGTATGTATGTGTGTGATATGTGTATGTGGTGTGTGTGGTATATGTGTGTGTGGTGTATGTGTGTGTGATATGTGTATGTGGTGTGTGTGGTGTGGGGGGGTGGTATGTGGTGTATGTGTGTGTGATATGTGTATGTGGTGTGTGTGGTATATGTGTGTGTGGTGTATGTGTGTGTGATATGTGTATGTGGTGTGTGTGGTATATGTGTGTGTGGTGTATGTGTGTGTGATATGTGTATGTGGTGTGTGTGGTGTGGGGGGGTGGTATGTGGTGTATGGTGTGTGTGTGTGTGTATGTTAGTGAGTGAGTGTGTGTGCGTGGTGGATTTTTCACATGCCAACACCCCCCACCCTGCTGCATCCCCGGAGCTTTCTCTTCAGCTCCCTGACACAGTGCTGTGATCTGCACCAGCTCGGTTCTTGCCTCCTCTTTGGCTCTGTGCTGCTCTCATCCATCTCACCAGAGGGCCTCGCCATGGGCTTTACCAAGTTCCTTCTGAGGATCAGATGGAATGATAGATGGAGTACATCTATTGGAGGAATGATTAACTGAACTAATTATATGGATGCAAGTGTGAGTGTGTGTGTGTGTGTGTGTGTGTGTGTGTGTGTGTGTGTGTTCTCTATTGTTTTCTTTCCAATGTGCTAGAGATTGAACCTAGGTAGGCAAGGAATCAGCTGCTGAGATACACTGCCAGCCGAGGAAAGTGACTTACAAAATGCCAACTTCAATACAATTGCTAGTTATAGCAAATCATTAAGAAGGTTGGGTCTGGCTTCAAACTAGCTGTGTGACTTGCATGTGTGATTTAAGCTGTCTGTGCCCCAAGTTGCCAGGGGGGTGGTAATTAAAGTTTAAGAATCCAGTGGAATAGGAAAATAAAGAATTGAGAACAGTGGTCACCTGGTCGCCCATGATCACCTCGACAGGAAGAGGAGCTGTCAATCAAGGCTTTCAGTGATTACCTAGTGTCAGAGCAGGAGGTGAGATTCACTCATTATAAACGCTGACATGGACAAACTGATTTTCAAGAAGGCCTGGACAGAGTGCTATGGGGACATAGGATTTAGGTGGTGGATCTGCTGTGCTGCAGGAGAGATTCCCTCCTAATCTAGAGCAGGGAGTGAGGAAAGAGCAAGGAGAAACAGCTTTGAAATATTTTTGGGGGAGGGAAACTTTTTTTTTTAATCAAATGAGAGGAAAGGACAAGCAGTACCAGTGTTTGGTGAGTCAGTTCAGGAACAAGCTGGAGTTTCATCGGCTACCTGAGATGTCCTTTTCCTGAATACCTAGTGGGATCACTGGTAGAGGATTAAGTGCCTGGAAGGAGGCACAGGATGTCTGGGACCAGCTGGTCCCCACAGAAAGGACAGGCAACCACCTGTGAGTGGATCACAGGAAGGGGGCCATGGCTAAGCCAGCTGACCTTGGAACCAGGCAGAGTGAAGGCCCCACGGGCCTCAGCTCCAGAGAAAGCTGAAGAGGTGGAGGTCTAGAAGCCACTCTGTTTGGGGCTGGTGCCTGAGGACAAATGGAGGTCCCCAGTTGTAAGTGATGTTCCCTTCCTAGCTGACCCTTAGGCTGGCCTTTCTGTGGGCAAGGGCCTGCTATTGGGATAGTCTGTGTGTTTTTTGAGCTAGAAAGTCCCAGGGCAGAAACTTCAAGCAAGGAGAGAAGAAAGTGAAGAACTGAGTCAGCCAGGTGGTGTGAGCTTGAGGGGGTTGGCATGGGAGCATGCCCTGAGCCTGGAAGTTAAAGTCTGTCTGGGCTACTCTCTTTAAAAAATATGGAACTTGGAATGTTGACTCTCATGCATAATCCCAGCACTCGAGAAGCTCGAGTGGAAGATTGAGAGTTCAAAGCTAACCTGGACTGCATACCCTGCTATAAAAAAAAAAAAATAGAAACAGAAAAACAGAGGACTTCATAGCAGCCAGTGTTCTGATTGCTCATGAGATAATGACCAGCTCCCCGGCCGTGGACCAAGCCACAGTCTCTGCCCTCTGGAGGATGGGGGTGAACCTGACACCCCACAACAAAGAGACAGTGTGTCACAGTGGTGTGCTCCTCCTGGCTGTGAAGCCATATATCACCCGTTCATCCTGATGAGGTTGGTGCTGACATTGAGGTCGGGCACATCATGGTGCTCTCTGTGGCAGACGCCATCATCAACTCCATTGAAAAGAAGCTGACAGCTTCCAAAGGCATCCACTGTGTGACTGACACCCCAGTTGATGTGCAGGAGGGGGGTACTGTGCATGCCACACACACTCATGTTCAGGTGGATGATGGCCAACTCAGAGAGTGGCTCATGGGCAGTGTGGACTTCTGGACAGAAGTGGAAGGAGATTTGACCAATGCTGTCACAGGGCTCAGTTGTCACAGGGCTCAGTGGCAGCGGCCCTGCCTATGCTTTCAAGCCCTGGATGCTCTGGCTGATGGTGGTGTGAAAATGGAGTTTACAAGCAAGGGGCCTGACAGTCTGCCTTGGGGCCCAGGCCCTCCTGGGGGCAGCCAAGATGCTACTGGACTCAGAACAGCATCCTTGGCAGCTCAAGGATAGTGTCTGCTCTCCTGGTGGGGCCACCACCCATGTCTTGTGTGTGCTGCAAAGTGGAGGCTTTTTGCTCCCTGCTTATCAATGCCATGGAGGCCTCCTGCACCTGCACACGGGAGCTGCAGACCATGGCTGATCAGAAAACCCTCTCCTCTGCTGCCTTCAAAAAGACTGTACTGGACAAGGTGAAACTGGACCCCTCTGCTGGGGCCTCTCTGTCTTCTTCTGCCTATGTTAAGGCCTGCAGCCTGGCCTCAGCAGGCAAGAATTTATATGTATATTATTAATACAAACTAGTTTACACCTCAGCAAAGAAGTGGGTGAGAGATGGAAGAACTCCTGGGACCAGGCCACTGAAGCAAGGAAGGGACCAACAGGAGACCAGAATTGGAGGAGGCAGCTAATGACAGAGGACACAGCTGCCCAGACAGAAAGGGACTACCTGAGCCAACGTGACCCAGGGAAGGCTATGGTTTGGTAAAGATACAACATGCAGGAACACAGCTTGGGTAATCACAGTGACTGTGTATCTGTGGCCTCCGACATTCATTGCTTGTGTTGGGAACAACTGTCCTTGATCCTCACTACTCGGAAGTATACAATTAATCTTTTTTTTTTTTTTTCGTTTTTTTGTTTTGTTTTGTTTTGGTTTTTTGAGACAGGGTTTCTCTGTGTAGTTTTTGAGCCTGTCCTGGATCTCGCTCTGTAGACCAGGCTGGCCTCGAACTCACAGAGATTCCTCCTGAGTGCTGGGATAAAAGGCGTGCACCACCACTGCTTGGCCTACAATTAACTCTTGTCAATCACGACTATCCTACTACACTACAGAGCACTAGAAGTCACTCCCCATTCACGTTGTGTCCTTGTACTTGTTAACCTTGCTGCCTCCATCTTCCTGTCCCCCACTCCCTCGCAGGCTCGGAAACTACCACTCCACTCTGGACCTGCTAGCTTCCACGTTTGTCTTTCACATTCATCCGTGCTGCCCCAAACTATAGGCTGCTGGTAGAGGAGGTTGTATGTAGGTGGGTGTTGCCAGTTCATGGTTTGGGGTCTGGACTGAATAAAGAGAAAGGGAATGGTAGGTGTTTATAAGTGTGGTTGTTGGTAGGTGAGGTTATGAAATAAAATAAAAAGGTAGAGAGCGATAGAGGAAAATACAAACATTGACCTCTGGCCTCTCCATATCCATGCATAAACATACACATATCACACACACACACACACACACACACACACACACACACACACACACACACACACACTCTACCCTGGTCCCTAAAGTACCATGTTCCTCTCCTTAGGCAAAATTAATTTAGTTCATCTGTAAAAGTCTCATTCTTAACAATTACAAAGTTGAAGGCAGGTACTGGTGCCTTTAATCCCAGAACTCAAGACAGAGGCAGGTGAATCTCTCAGTTCAAGGCCAGCCTGCTCTATAGATCAAGTTCCAGGATGGCCTGGGCTACATAGGAAAAAAAAAACAGTTACAAAATTGTTTAAAAGTGCAAACTCTTCTGAGAATCAAGCAAGCTCTTAACGATAAGGCCCTGCAAAATAAAAATAAAAATAAATTGCGTTCTTCCATGTAGCCAGCTTTCTTGGATGGCCAGGTCACAAATCATGACACAGAGACTTAATACTAATTATGAATGATCAGCTTTGGCTTAGGCTTGTTTCTAGTTAGCTCTTTAAAAAAACAAACAAACAAAAACAAAAAAAAACCTTAAATTACCCATTTCTATTAATCTGTGTGCTGCCCTGAGGCTCATTTACCTCATCTACATACTGTCCATCCTGCTTTCCTGTGTCCTCTGTGTCTGGCTGGCTGGGTCCTGGTTGGCTGGCTGACTCCCCTTTTCTCTCTGCCCATCAGTCCCCATCCCTCTTCTGCCTAGCTATTGGCCATTCATCTTCTTGTTAGACCAATTAGGTGCTTTAGGCAGGCAAGGTGAAACAGCAGCACATCTTTACATAGTTGAACAATTATACTGCAACACAAATAAATGCAACACATCTTTACATAGGTAAACAAATACTCTATTCCACACCTCGTTTATACAGTGCCACCAAAGCAAGACAGAAACCAAGCAGGGCAAAATCACACCCTGTAGCTCCGTGTCTGGCACTGGAAATGGTGATGAAATCATCTGAGCATCACTGTGCCTGGGCAGTTCCACCCTTCTAGCTCCGTCACTGGCAGCACACACAGACTCTCTCTTGGGCCAGCTCCATCCCATGCCTGCAGCTGCCCTCTTAAATGTCCACATTCTTGACATCATCCACATCCTGTGGTTTCCACTGCCGTGCAGGCTTCACCATCACAGCATTTGCTATGGCGTCTCAGACCCTCCTTGCGGGGAATTTCACCCTGTAACACAATGCCTGCCCTCAGTTGCTGTGGGATGGTCTGTATGTCAAATTACTCTGATTGGTCAATAAATAAAACACTGATTGGTCAGTGGCTAGGCAGGAAGTATAGGAGGGACTAACAGAGAGGAGAAAACAAAGAACAGGAAGGCGGAAGGAGTCACTGGCAGCCACCATGACAAGCAGCATGTGAAGACGTGGTAAGCCACGAGCCACATGGCAAGATATAGATTTATGGAAATGGATTGATCTAAGCTATAAGAACAGTTAGCAAGAAGCCTGCCACGGCCATAAAGTTTGTAAGCAAAATAAGTCTCTGTGTTTACTTGGTCGGGTCTGAGCTGCTGTGGGACTGGTGGGTGATAGAGATTTGTCCTGACTGTGGGCAAGGCAGGAAAACTCTAGCTACATTCAGTGGCTTTCTGGATCCTTGGTGCAAACCTGTAAGACCCTCTCACTTCTGCATCTTCCATGCCTGCACAACCAGTACCACATGGCAAACACTGCCCAAGTTCTGTAGGCAGCGCAGGACGGAGCCTCGCCCCCCTAAATCACAGCTGCCTTAGCCCCTGCAAGCTGACTCCAGGGAAACACTTCCCTAGGCAGCCAGTTCTAATAGGGAATTAATTCCTTCAGGAACGTTCTCAGTTCAGACGCTCTCCTTCCAAACAATAAGAGGAAGAGAAGAACCAATATACATAGCTCATGTATGGAGCTTGGCTTCATCTGAGGAGAGGCTGGGTCCTGAGGATCCTTGAATTGAGCCTGTGATGAGCTCACATGTGATGGCAGAAGGCAGGGGAGGGACCTGGCTGGAGAAAGTAAGCCACTAGGAGCAAGTCCTGGGCGTGGCTTTGCTCTAGCCTCCGCTGCTGGCTCTACCTTCCCCTGCTCTGTCATGCTCTGTCTGCCATGATCCTGTGGAACCCTGAGCCCCAGCAAGTGTGAACACGTGATGGACACACAAGATAACAGACACTAAAAGGACCTGCCGCTAAAATACAGACGAACAATAATATGCAGAGAGAACTTGGAAAGAGCAATGCCAAGTGTAGCTGTGTAGAGGAATTTCGGCAAGTGCTGAAGGCACCAGCAGCAACAGGGATGATGTCCTCGTCAGGAGCCTTCATGAGCTCTGAAGGGTGAAGGCAGCTCGGACACCGCCTGGAGTCAGGCCTCCACTTGGCCACCTCTCTGGGTGTTTTGCCTCTTGGGGCTCTCAGGACTTCATGATAAGACATGGAGACTCCCCTAAGCAATGAAGAACCCCAGTGTCCATGGAAACTGAGGACGCACTCTGAAACAGGAGTAATCATCTCAAAGGAGCCAGATTGCTGGACTGAAATGACGACATCTCCAGAACCCTTTGAAGAGCCAGTGCAGAGGTAATGGTGTGGTGTTGATCCCTGCTGTGCGGCCAGCGGCACACACACCCCTGCTGTTCTGTTCTGCAGCTGCACACACCCCTGCTGTTCTGTTCTGCAGCTGCACACACCCCTGCTGTTCTGTTCTGCAGCTGCACACACCCCTGCTGTGCGGCCAGCTGCACACACCCCTGCTGTTCTGTGAGGCCAGCTGCACACACCCCTGCTGTTCTTCCAGCTGCACACACCCCTGCTGTTCTGTTCTGCAGCTGCACACACCCCTGCTGTTCTGTTCTGCAGCTGCACACACCCCTGCTGCTCTGTTCTGCAGCTGCACACACCCCTGCTGCTCTGTTCTGCAGCTGCACACACCCCTGCTGTTCTGTGAGGCCAGCTGCACACACCCCTGCTGTTCTTCCAGCTGCACACACCCCTGCTGTGTGGCCAGCTGCACACACCCCTGCTGTTCTGTGTGGCCAGCTGCACACACCCCTGCTGTTCTGTGTGGCCAGCTGCACACACCCCTGCTGTTCTGTGTGGCCAGCTGCACACATCCCTGCTGTGCGGCCCAGCTGCACACACCCCTGCTGTTCTGTTCTGCAGCTGCACACACCTCTGCTGTTCTGTTCTGCAGCTGCACACACCCCTGCTGTTCTGTTCTTCCAGCTGCACACACCCCTGCTGTTCTGTTCTGCAGCTGCACACACCCCTGCTGCTCTGTTCTGCAGCTGCACACACCCCTGCTGTTCTGTGCGGCCAGCTGCACACACCCCTGCTGTTCTGTTCTGCAGCTGCACACACCCCTGCTGTTCTGTTCTGCAGCTGCACACACCCCTGCTGTTCTGTTCTGCAGCTGCACACACCCCTGCTGTTCTGTGTGGCCAGCTGCACACACCCCTGCTGTTCTGTGTGGCCAGCTGCACACACCCCTGCTGTTCTGTTCTGCAGCTGCACACACCCCTGCTGTTCTGTTCTGCAACTGCACACACCCCTGCTGTTCTGTTCTGCAGCTGCACACACCCCTGCTGCTCTGTTCTGCAGCTGCACACACCCCTGCTGCTCTGTTCTGCAGCTGCACACACCCCTGCTGTTCTGTTCTGCAGCTGCACACACCCCTGCTGCTCTGTTCTGCAGCTGCACACACCCCTGCTGTTCTGTTCTGCAGTGGCACACACCCCTGCTGTGCAGCCTCCCCCCCCCTCAGCTTCCCCTTCCCTGTAAAGTCCCCGGAACACAGATCTGTGCTCCCTGAACCCATTTATCTGCTCTTCCCAACATGATCACTGCGGTTAAAGCAGCTTCCACGCTCATCACTTCTTACCCCGATCACATCTTTGTTTGGCAAATCAGGATCCATGACAGAGCCTAGAACTGCGACTCTAAAGTCCAAGCTTTGCCTAAACCCTGGCAACAAGGCCTATACATTACTCAGAATAAAACTACAGTTTTCCACCGGATGTTTATTTGAAGAGTGCATTTTGTGGTCTGGGGGGAGGGGTGGTAGGCTCCTGTAATCCCAGCACTTGGGAAGCAAAGGCAGGAGAGGCGAGCCTTGGGATTACATAGTAAATTCCAGAACAGTCGAGAATACATAGAAAAACCCTGCCTCTAAAAATTAACTTCATTTTGAGGTCTCTAGGGAAATCTATAAAATGATTTTAAACTCTGAATAATTTTTAGGATATTCCCAATTTCTTCGATGTTGCTGTGAGATGAACCAGCTACATGCAGCTTGAGTGAAACCGCTTTCACCCTTCCCACTCCCGTGATCCAGGGGTCCTCAGCAAGTCCCAGCAGCCGCTCGCTCCAGATCCAGCGTCTTCTCTAGGTGACTTCTTGTCTCTTCTGTGTCTCCACAGCTGGCAGCTGCTTGGGCTATATGGAGTTTCCCCAAAAACTAATGCTGTCCTGTCTCTGGCTGGGAGGTGGTTGGTACAATCCCAATAATGTAATAGTAATAATTATAAGGGGATGGCCAGGAGTGCATTCAGGAACGCACTGTGTTAGTCTTATTTCCTGGTACTGTGATAGCATACCCCAACAAAAGTAACTTCAGAAAGAGTTTGCCTGGTTCACAGTTCTAGGTTATAGTCCATCGGGGCAGTGGCTAAAGAATCGGTCATATCACACCCACAATCAAGAGCAGAGAGCAGTGAATTAACTCATGTCCAAGTTCAACGGACTTCCTTCACTCTTATACCATCCTCGATCCCCTTCCTAGGAAATGGTGCCACCCACAGTAAGCAGCTCTTCCCACTCATCAGGACAATCTCTTAAAGACATGCCCACAAAGCCACACCTCCTAATCACACACATGAGCCTCTGGGAACCATTCTCATTCAAAACATCACACAAACCAAATGTCCATCAGTGAGTGAACAGAGAAACAAAATGTGGTATACCCATAATGTGGGGTGGTATTCAGCACTGCCATGGGTGATGCCGATTGATCAGCATGCCATATTCTGTTTGTGTGGCAGACTGGAAAAATCCAAGGTATAAAAAGCAGACTTGTGGTTTCCCAGGGCTGGAGGGGGAAGAGATGGAGAGGATTCCTTCAAGGGTCTAAGAGTCCCTTGAGGGGAACTGTCCTGGAGCGACATGGAACCAGTGGCTGCGCAATCCTCCGCTGTGCTTAGTATTCTTAGGTTGGACACTTTTTTCCTGAGATGACCTCCAACTCTCAATCTTCCTGCCTCAGCCTCCCAAGTGCTGGGCTGACAGGAGGGCACCAGAGGCTTCACTGCATGCCTTTGTTTGTTTGTTTGTTTGTTTGTTTGTTTGAGACAGGGTTCCTCTGCTGTAGCCCCCTGGCTATCCTGGAACTCGCTCTGTAGACCAGGTTGACCTGGAACTCACAGAGATCCTCCTGCCTCTGCCTCCTGAGTGCTGGGATTAAGGATCCACCCAACTTCACAGCACGTTTTTAAAGCCTTTCATGTACGCCTTGTGTCACTTCAGTGAGAACACAGAATGCACGGTCCAGGGAGGGCTGAGTGTCTGTCCGCCGTCTACGCTCGTGTGCCTTCCTTCCACTGGCCTGTCCTGCCAGCTCTCTCCCACGTGTCAGCATGAACTTAACATTATCAGAACCATTTCTTAGGAATGGTTCCCTCTGTCCCTCGCTTGTGACCTATGCACAAATTTCCAATAGTCCCATCCCAATGTCATTCTTGGAGGCATGGGGCTTGGCTGGATCTCTTCCTATCCAATTCTGCATTCTCTCATCTCACTTTACATGGAACAGAGTCAGACTTTTGATCCACTTTATTACAGATTGGATGATTCAGTACAAAACCAAACATCCACTCCACAAGAACATTTCAAGGAAACACTGGAGGAAGTCTCTGAAGATCCCCACGCACCCCAGTAGGGTACTAGAAACACATCCCCACAAACCTAGAAAAAGTCACAGCTCCAGCTAGACTCTGTGGACATCAGATAAGAGACATCCCCAAACCCAGCTGGAAGCTCATGCCTTCACAAGAGGGTTCCACAAGAATACATGCTCCATCATGGAACTTCACTATTGTGAAATATCCTGCATCAACCAACCATCAAAACACACCCAAACCAGTGAATGTGCCTGTCTTTTGGCTGAAGTCTCTGCTGGGTCCACATGTGAGAACTCAGATGAAGCTGCAATATAGCCTGTGGACTGGAAGGCAGGAATTGAGGGTGGGTCTTCAGGAATGGGATCCACCTGGAAAAGCCTTCTGTGCTGACCAAGTTCCACTACCACCTAGGACTCACCTTAGGGGAGAAACTCAGAGTTCAGACCCATGTACACACACCGTCTGCTTCCTGCGTGTGCCATCTCATGCTGTGGAAACGCAGACTCGGAACAACACCAGCACAGAAACTTCTGCAATAAGACCACAGTGAAGAACCACCAGTGGTACAAGTGTGGGAAGGCCTTTGTCTGCCGGTCATTCCTCCCCAAGCATGTGGAGATCACATGAGTGAGATGATGCGCACAGGCAGCAGTGTGCAAAAGCATCGGGAACACACTGCACTTCAACCGGAAAGCACATCCTACAAGGGCAGCAGGGTGGGACAGTCTTCATAAGTCCTCAAAGTTCAACACCCACATCAGGACCCACACACAAGAAAAATCCCACCAACATGACACCAAGGCCTCAGCACTTCAGTGCCGCGTGAAGACTCACCAATCCAAGGGTTCCTGAAAATGGAAGATGGGTGTGAGAAGCCCCCCCAACAACCTCCTCATTCCAGACACGTGACGAAGGACTTCAGGAAGGAAGCTCAGTAAGTTAGCGTGTCTGGGGCACCAACCAGAACTCAGCATCTTACTGATCAGTAAAATCAAGCATGGAACAGAAGCCTCAGAAAGGGGAGGTTTAAAACCTTTTGTCTTGGTCATTCTGAGAAGACATCTGTCTTCATACTGAAGAGGAAGTTATGGATCTGAGCAACATGGAATGCCTCCATTGCACCAGACACCATGTAAGAGCCCACTGCAGACTCACTGTGGGACTAGGGCCAGTAGGGAAGATTTCATTAGGATCTCCTACTTGCCCATGCTGACCCAGAACTCCTAGGCTCATGTGATGCTCCTGCCTTAGTCTCTCATGCTGTGAAATCACATCTACCACCACAGCAGGCAAAGGAGCATTGTAAACACAGATCCTGAAGTTACATGTAAGCCACAACTGGAGAAAAACCCTGACTCCTTTTTTTTTTCTTTTATAAAAAAGGCCTTGGGTCAGTGTGCACAATGAGTGTGCAATGAACCTGAGACACTGTTAACATCGGCTGCAGCTTTATCAATATTCATGGTTTCTCCACTTTCTTCTGGACTTAAATGTTATGCAATGCACCCTTTCAACTCTGCTACATGAATCTGCAGTGCATATGGTGGCCTCCTTCCCGGGTGACACCTCCTTGCTCCAGAGACATTTTTGTCAGTTCAGTGCAGAGGGCAGCTGAATGGCACTGTGATCAGAGCGCCTGTCTCTGCAGCTCTGACTGGGGTACGTGCCCTGATTTGTTTTCTGGACTGATACGGCTGATCCTTCCTGTGGCACTGCAGTCGTCCCTTCGTCTCATTTATCTCCAACGGACTTATGCAGATGTCTCAGAACTGACCGCCATCTTTAAACAAGGTTCCCAGTGTGTCTCCTAACAGCGGTGAGCAGAGCTTGTGAACCCAGCCAACCAGGAGCATGGAATTTGCAAGTCTCCGGCAACTGTCAGAAAGAGATAGCTGTCACTTCCTTTTCCTTCTGTCCTTGCTGCTCTCTGGAATTAGAGGAAACACCCTTATTTGAGTAACGTGGAGACTGGCGGAAAGATGGTATTGACATCTCCCTCAAAACACAAACTTTTTGCTCCCTGAGTTTGATGGTTTGAATAAGAATGGTCCCCACAGGCACATGTATTTGAATGCTTAGTCATCAAGGAGTGGCACTGTTTGAGAAGGATTGGGAGGTGTGGCTTTGTTGGGGTAGTGTGTTATTGGGGGTGGGCTTTGAGGTTTCAAAAGCCCAAGCCAGGCCTAGTGTCACTAGTTTGGGCCCTCCCCCACGAACTCCCGCCCTGGCCTTCAGACCAAGATGTAGAACTCTCGACTCCTTCTCCAGCACCATGCCTGCCTGCATGCCACCATGCTCCCCACCGTGATGACAATGGACTCACCTCTGAAACTAAGCAAGGCCCCAGTTCAATGCTTTCTTTCCTAGGAGTTACCCTGGTCATGGTTTCTCTTCACAGCAACAGAACCGTGACTATTGCTGAGGGCCGCAGGAATATCCTAAGAACTCAGCTGGTTATGGCAAAGTCACTAACTGGAGGGAATTCCTCCAGAGGAAGCCAAATTCCAAGGAGCTTTTGGTGTTATTTGGCTTGTTATATATCAGCTCTCTTCTGTTATGAAAATCATGTGTGCCTTCATAGTTTTTCCAATTGATTTTTCCCTAAGAAGGACTAACAGTGTGGACTGATCACTTTCTGGACATACACATTCCAGGTATTTGGAGAACAGCCTCAGGAAAGGCTTTCTCTGGAATCAGATATCTCCCTTAGCCACCTTCAAGGACTAGCAGTAATAACAGTCCACATGAAAGTCTCCTGATTTAAGGTAAATTCCACTGCCTAGGTCAGGTGGTAATAGCTTTACACAATTTAGCTCAGACCCCTCCTTTCTTACAATCTTATTAACTTTATAGACCTCTAACTCCTTACCTAACCACATCTAGGAATATTTAGATAACCTTCTGTGCTGACAGCTATGCTCAGCCAGAACCCCAGTTCAAGCCTCCCTGTAATTATCATCATTGGCAGCATCCGGCCAGGTCCATCTCCAGATGGAGGAAAGAACCTTATCAGAGATACCTCTGTACTCTCTAAGAACAGACTTAAGCATACGGGCTACCTGTTTGAAAAGGCCTGGTGGATGTGCCAGTTAAGCTTAACTTCCTCCTTTCCCAAACCTTACCTCTGGTTCCAGATCTCCCTTTAACTATCACCAGAGGCATCTAGCTGTACACAGGTTGCCTAGCGACTGAGCACACTTTCCCCCACCCTGCAGAAAAATGGCAGATAACTTGGAAAGATAGGAGCCACTGGAAAAAAGAAGGCAGTTTTATTTTCTCCCATTGACCTAGCAACATTTTCCACTAATCACGTTTAAAACTATAATTGAGCACATAAGATCCCTCTTCTTAGATATTACCCAAATTTAGCCTTTAGTTAATTCATTTCCCCATTGGTCACTTCCCTTTGGGGTTGCAAATGATAATTAATGGTTATTGCCCCTCTATGTGATTCTTATCAGCCCTCCGTTTGACCCTGGAAGCCTGGCTTTGCACTGCCAAGGGATTACTGCTTGTAAGTGTATATATACTGGGACTCCCAGGGCATGTGGAGGACAGAGAAGAGAAAAGAGAATGAAAAAACTAGATGGGTAAGAACTTGAGAGGAACAAACTGAGATGGGGAAGAACTAGATTGAAGGGCTAGAAGAGAGGACTAGAAAAACGAGATAAAAGATGAGGAAGAGCCAGATGGGGAAGAACAAGATGAGGAAGAACAAGATGAGAGAGAAGATGATATGGGAAAAAACAAGATGAATGAGAACCTAGAAGGGACAGAACTAAGATGAAGGAATTAAGATAGAACCTAGAGGGGACAGCAGATAAATATAGAGAGAAATCAGGCAAAAAAGGAGCTAGGCATGAGAGCAGAATATAAGCTGGTAACTGACACAGAATAATCAAGTATATGGACTAAGGAGTTTTGTGTACATAGATTCATTTCTTTTCATCAAAGATTAATTATCAGCTGGTTGTAGATTCTTCCTGGACCCTAGGAGGGGACTATCGAGGGGCTGGACCCCCATGTCCCCGATAGACTATGACACTGAGTCTGTGGCTGCCACAGTTTGTATTTCTGCACGTGTGATATAAGATAAACCCCTGCTTAGGGAAGTAAACATTTCTGTGAGCAATAAATAAGCACCAAAGGATGAACCTAGTGTGTGCTCAGGGCTTTTTATAATTGTTTCTTGTGTGTTCAAAACTGCTTTCTTCTGCATTGATGATTTCAGGTTCAGCACATGTGCAAACAGTCACACACACACACACACACACACACACACACACACACACACACGTTTGGCTTTTCACTTCTTAGTGAGAAAGTTTGTAGTAAAACCACTATACAAGCAGATTATGAAACATTTATTCTTAGCTTTCTATTGCTGTGGTAAAGGCCATAACCAAAAGCAACTTGGGAAGGAAAGGCTTTAATTGTCTTATAACACTTTGGTCACACTCCATCACTGAGAGAAGTCAGGGCAAGGCAGGAACCTCGAGGCCGGCAGGAACTGAAGCA
Organism: Peromyscus maniculatus bairdii; assembly: GCF_049852395.1. Classification (NCBI taxonomy): domain Eukaryota; kingdom Metazoa; phylum Chordata; class Mammalia; order Rodentia; family Cricetidae; genus Peromyscus; species Peromyscus maniculatus. The sequence goes on along the minus strand of NC_134852.1, from coordinate 54,456,447 downwards.
AAAGCCGTGGACATGGAGAAGCGCATCTTACTGGCTTGTGCCCTATGGCTTGCTCAGCCTGCCTTCTTATACAATTCGGGACTACCTGCCCAGGGCGGCACCACCCACAGTGTGCTGAGCCCTGCACATCAGCCATTAATCAAGACTACAGGACAGTCTTGTAGAGGCATTTTCTCATCACGATCCCTTCTTCCCAGAGATGTCTAGGTTTGTGTCTAGGTTTACAAAAAACAACCAGTACATTTACATTTCTAATCATGATGTATCTGTAGACAATATTAGGAGCACACGGATTTAGATACTTCATTTTGGTTTTGTTTTATTCTTATTCTATTGAAATATGGTTAAGAAATTAAAACTCGGGATTGGGGATTTAGCTCAGTGGCAGAGCGCTTGCCTAGCAAGCGCAAGGCCCTGGGTTTGGTCCTCAGCTCCGGAAAAAGAAAAAAAGAAAAGAAAAAGAAATCAAAACTCCAAACACCAGGGAGGATAGGTGTCCAGTGAGGGGTGAACGCCACAGCCTGAGCCACCCACGCACCTGTGACACAACACCTACAACAATCAATTATAAGAAGGAAATGTTTGCTTTAAATCCATGGTGTCAGCTCACAGACACCTGACACCATTGCCTTTGGGCTTATGAGGCAGAACACGGAGGGAGCCTGGATGGAACAAGGCAGCTCAGAGTCTAGAAAGCATACAGAGGAGAAATGGCTGGAGCCCCAGTATCTCCTTCAAAGGCACACCCCCAAGTGATCTCACTTTCTTCCACCTAGCCACACCTCCCCGATGTCTCTGCCTCTCCTAAGAAAGCCATAGGCTGATAACCAAACCTTCGACATACAGGCCTCTGAGACCCTCCAGATCCAAACTACCGCCTCAGAACAAAATCAGCAGTCCTGTAGCTCGGCTGGTAGGGTACTTGCCTAGTGTGCATGAAGAGCAGGGTCAGATCCCCAGCACTGCATACACCAGACACAATGGTGTCCATCTGTAACCCCAGCGCTTGGGAGGTGGAAGCAAGACAATAACCATAACTTCAAGGTCAGTTTCTGCTACATGTTGAGTTCAAGGCCAAGCTGAACCACATGAAATCCTAATATAAAATAAAATACAAAAAGTTCTTACAGTCTGGAGGCTTGAAAGTCCAAGATGCACATCTGACAAGGGCCTTCTCGCTGCCCCATGACCTCGCCTGGGTGAGGAGATGTTTCCCAGAGATCCCAGGCAGTCCCCAGCTTCCGACTCCCAGCATGCCCAACCATTCAGCACTCACCACAGCCTTGCCTCTCTTTATGGAGACTCCACACACCACCCACTGGGAATACTTCTAGAAGAGTATCTGAACCGAAAATGTACAGACTTTTTCTCGTTTTACAAACGACAATGTAACAGCCATGTGCACAGCACTGACAGTGTGCTG